>NW_027499368.1:0-115247 GCF_021521415.1 Bidens hawaiensis
CTTGAGAATAGATAGGAGGCATCACAATTTCTCAAGTGATGCCCATCTAAATTTTGAGCTTAATTGAAATTAATCAGTATCATAGAAGTGATAAAAACCATACTAAGTTTTATACCTGCCTACAACCTATTTCTCTATGTCATAATAACGCTGAACATGAATCCGTGTGACAGCCTCTTAACCAGTATGATTCCAGTTAGGATATATTCATAAACATGCAGGGTTTCTGAAAGACTGAAATTTGATCCCGTCTTCATTATGTTTGAATTAAAATCTCGGTTACTCGTTATTGATCAATTTTAATTTAAACGACACTATGGCGAAGTTAAACTTCTGGGGAACTTACATAGCGAAGTTATACCAACTTCGCCATTGGGTCTTACAAAAAAGTATAAAAGGCCAACCACCGTCAAACCTGGTCAAACCTTCTTCATCATAAACCCTCGGCAAACTTATACATTGAATCAACATCATCGAAACTTGTTTATGGTCTGCTATTATGGTTATGTAGGTTCTTTCGAATCGTAATTTATATCTTTTGATTGTTAATCGATTCCACAATGTCGGATTTGAACCTGTTTTAATATGAAACCCTTAAGGCACTGGTTCTCTTTGGGTTGAGGTTGTTCTGGTGATAAATAATTATTCGTAACCCACATCGCTCCTCAATCTACCTACTTCCAACCTCTAATCGTCCTGATTGTCAATCGACAATGTGTTAAAAATTGCTCCGTTTATTGAGCGAAGTTAGTCCTTTGCGAAGTTAAAACTAACTTCGCTCATACTGATAACTTTGCTTCTGGGACTCTTTTGCCAAAAGTGTTTTGTAAACTATGTTAAATACTGTACTGACACTTATCACTACGAGCGAAGTTATTTCTCAAGCGAATTTAGCAACTTCGCTTAACCCTCAACTTCGCCACTATCCAACGGCGAAGTTATAAGCTGTTGTCACATTTGTCAAACTTAGATCGTTTGTTTTTGCAGATATGGCTGCTGTGGCTGGTGCTAGTGGTAAAGGTGGTGATGAAGGCGGAGGTGACAAGAGACATTTCTTTCCGGGTCACAATATGTACATAGTTTGTATCCGGATATTCTTTCAACGGAAGGATATACGGAGATCATCTCGTTTCTCATTCGTTCACGAATATTCCATGCTATCACAACTACTCGATTTACTGTGGAGACTCATTTTCAAATGTGCATGTCTCCACATATATCTCTCAAAATGATAGGCAGAAAAGTGATTACCCAGTCATACACGAGCCCGTGAGTGTCTTGATCCTGGTATAAGATTGTGTTAGTTTTTTGCAGTGATCCAAATTCGGGACTTGCAAGCCTTCGTTATAGTTAAAAAAATGTTTAATTATGTCTTACTAAGTTCATCAAGACACAAATATCAAAGATATAACATCGACTGAGTCTTGTGAAAGCAATTTTAAAGTGTCGATGAGACGACTCGCGTATAACGTTTGAACAGAAACTACGGGTCGATGTCAAATCAGGGTGATCTGGGGAAAGCCAAATACGCCTTGAGAATAGATAGGAGGCATCACAACTTCTCAAGTGATGCCATCTAAATTTTGAGATTAATTGAACTTAATCAGCATCATAGAAGCGATAAAAACCATACTATGTTTTATACCTACCTACAACCTATTTCTCTATGTCATAATAACGCTGAACATGAATCCGTGTGACAGCCTCTTAATCAGTATGATTCCTGTTCGGATATTTTCATAAACATGCAGGGTTTCGGAAAGACTGAAATTTGATCCCGTCTTCATTATGTATTAATAAAAATCTCGGTTACTCGTTTTTGATCAATTTTAATTTAAACGACACTATGGCGAAGTTAAACTTCTGGTGAACTTACATTGCGAAGTTATACCAACTTCGCCACTGGGTTTTACAAAAAAGTATAAAAGGCCAACCACCGTCAAACCTGGTCAAACCTTCTTCATCATAAACCCTCGGCGAACTTATACTTTGAATCAACATCATTGAAACTTGTTTATGGTCTGCTATTAAGGTTATGTAGGTTCGTTCGAATCGTAATTTATTTCTTTTGATTGTTAATCGATTCCACAATGTCGGATTTGAACCTGTTTTAATATGAAACTCTTAAGGCACTGGTTCTCTTTTGGTTGAGGTTGTTCTGGTGATAAATAATGATTCTTAACCCAAATCTCTCCTCTATCTACCAACTTCAAACCTCTTATCATCCTGATTGTCAATGACAGTGTGTTAAAAATTACCCTGTTTATAGAGCGAAGTTAGGCCTTTGCGAAGTTAATACAAACTTCGCTCATACTGATAACTTTGCTTCTGGGACTCTTTTGCCAAAGTGTTTTGTAAACTATGTTACATACTGTACTGACACTTATCACACAGAGCGAAGTTATTTCTCAAGAGAATTTAGCAACTTCACTTAAGCCTCAACTACGCCACTATCCAACGGCGAAGTTATAAGCTGTTGTCACATTTGTCTAACTTAGCTTGTTTGTTTTTGCAGATATGGCTGCTGTGGCTGGTGCTAGTGGTAAAGGTGGTGATGAAGGCGGAGGTGACAAGAGACATTTCTTTCCGGGTCACAATATGTACATTAGTTTGTATCCGGATAGTCCGTGGAACTGAAGGATATACGGATATCATCGCGTTTCGCATTCGTTCACGAATATTCCATGCTATCACAACTACTCGATTTACTGTGGAGAGTCATTTTGAAATGTGCCTGTCTCCACGTATATCTCTCCAAATGATAGGCAGAAAAGTGATTTCCCAGTCATACACGAGCCCGTGAGTGTCTTGATCCTGGTATAAGATTGTGTTAGTTTTTTGCAGTGATCCAAATTCGGGACTTGTAGGCGTTCGTTATAGTTAAAAAAAGTTTGATTATGTCTTACTAAGTTCATCAAGTCACAAATATCAAAGATATAGCATCGACTGAGTCTTGTGAAAGCAATTTTAAAGTGTCGAAGAGACGACTCGTGTATAACGTTATAATAGACACTACGGGTCGATGTCAAATCGAGGTGATCTTGGAAAGCCAAATACGCCTTAAAAATAGATAGGTGGCATCACAACTTCTCAAGTGATGTCCGTCTAAATTTTGAGCTTAATTGAAATTAATCAGTATCATCGAAGCGATAAAAACCATACTAAGTTATATATATGCCTACAACCTATTTCTCTATGTCATAATAACGCTGAACATGAATCCGTGTGACAGCCTCTTAATCAGTATGATTCCTGTTCGGATATTTTCATAAACATGCAGGGTTTCGGAAAGACTAAAATTTGATCCCGACTTCATTATGTTCGAATTAAAATCACGGTTACTCGTTTTTGATCAATTTTAATTTAAACTACACTATGGCGAAGTTAAACTTCTTGCGAACTAACATAGCGAAGTTATACCAACTTCGCCATTGGGTTTTACAAAAAAGTATAAAAGGCCTACCACCGTCAAACCTGGTCAAACCTTCTTCTTCATAAACCCTCGGCGAACTTATACTTTGAATCAACATCATCGAAACATGTTTTTGGTCTGCTATTAAGGTTATGTAGGTTCTTTCGAATCTTAATTTATATCTTTTGATTGTTAATCGATTCCACAATGTTGGATTTGAACCTGTTTTAATATGAAACCCTTAAGGCACTGGTTCTCTTTGGGTTGAGGTTGTTCTGGTGATAAATAATGATTCGTAACCCAAATCTCTCCTCTGTCTACCTACTTCCAACCTCTGATCGTCCTGATTGTCAATCGACAATGTGTTAAAAATTGGTCTGTTTATGGAGCGAAGTTAGACCTTTGCGAATTTAATACTAACTTCACTCAAACTGATAACTTTGCTTCTGGGACTCTTTTGCCAAAGTGTTTTGTAAACTATGTTACATACTGTACTGACACTTATCACACCGAGCGAAGTTATTTCTCAAGAGAATTTAGCAACTTCGCTTAAGCCTCAACTACGCCACTATCCAACGGCGAAGTTATAAGCTGTTGTCACATTTGTCTAACTTAGCTTGTTTGTTTTTGCAGATATGGCTGTTGTGGCTGGTGCTAGTGGTAAAGGTGGTGATGAAGGCGGAGGTGACAAGAGACATTTCTTTCCGGGTCACAATTTGTACATTAGTTTGTATCCGGATAGTCGTGGAACTGAAGGATATACGGATATCATCGCGTTTCTCATTCGTTCACGAATATTCCATGTTATCACAACTACTCGATTTACTGTGGAGAGTCATTTTGAAATGTGCCTGCCTCCACGTATATCTCTCCAAATGATAGGCAGAAAAGTGATAACCCAGTCATACACGAGCCCGTGAGTGTCTTGATCCTGGTATAAGATTGTGTTAGTTTTTTGCAGTGATCCAAATACGGGACTTGTAGGCGTTCGTTATAGGTAAAAAAAGTTTGATTATGTCTTACTAAGTTCATCAAGTCACAAATATCAAAGATATAGCATCGACTGAGTCTTGTGAAAGCAATTTTAAAGTGTCGAAGAGACGACTCGTGTATAACGTTATAATAGACACTACGGGTCGATGTCAAATCGAGGTGATCTTGGAAAGCCAAATACGCCTTAAAAATAGATAGGTGGCATCACAACTTCTCAAGTGATGTCCGTCTAAATTTTGAGCTTAATTGAAATTAATCAGTATCATAGAAGCGATAAAAATCATACTAAGTTATATATCTGCCTACAACCTATTTCTCTATGTCATAATAACGCTGAACATGAATCCGTGTGACTGCCTCTTAATCAGTATGATTCCAGTTCGGATATTTTCATAAACATGCAGGGTTTCGGAAAGACTAAAATTTGATCCCGTCTTCATTATGTTCGAATTAAAATCACGGTTACTCGTTTTTGATCAACTTTAATTTAAACTACACTATGGCGAAGTTAAACTTCTTGCGAACTAACATAGCGAAGTTATACCAACTTCGCCATTGGGTTTTACAAAAAAGTATAAAAGGCCAACCACCGTCAAACCTGGTCAAACCTTCTTCTTCATAAACCCTCGGCGAACTTATACTTTGAATCAACATCATCGAAACTTGTTTTTTGTCTGCTATTAAGGTTATGTAGGTTCTTTCGAATCTTAATTTATATCTTTTGATTGTTAATCGATTCCACAATGTTGGATTTGAACCTGTTTTAATATGAAACCCTTAAGGCACTGGTTCTCTTTGGGTTGAGGTTGTTCTGGTGATAAGTAATGATTCGTAACCCAAATCTCTCCTCTGTCTACCTACTTCCAACCTCTGATCGTCCTGATTGTCAATCGACAATGTGTTAAAAATTGGTCTGTTTATGTAGCGAAGTTAGACCTTTGCGAATTTAATACTAACTTCACTCAAACTGATAACTTTGCTTCTGGGACTCTTTTGCCAAAGTGTTTTGTAAACTATGTTACATACTGTACTGACACTTATCACACCGAGCGAAGTTATTTCTCAAGCGAATTTTGCAACTTCGCTTAAGCCTCAACTTCGCCACTATCCAACGGCGAAGTTATAAGCTGTTGTCACATTTGTCTAACTTAGCTCGTTTGTTTTTGCAGATATGGCTGCTGTGGCTGGTGCTAGTGGTAAATGTGGTGATGAAAGCGGAGGTGACAAGCGATATTTCTTTCCGGGTCACAATATGTACATTAGTTTGTATCCGGATAGTCATGGAACTGAAGGATATACGGATATCATCTCCTTTCTCATTCGTTCAAGAATATTCCATGCTATCACAACTACTCGATTTACTGTGGAGAGTCATTTTCAAATGTGCATGTCTCCACATATATCTCTCCAAATGATAGGCAGAAAAGTGATTACCCAGTCATACACGAGCCCGTGAGTGTCTTGATCCTGGCATAAGATTGTGTTAGTTTTTTGCAGTGATCCAAATTCGGGACTTGTAGGCGTTCGTTATAGTTAAAAAAATGTTTAATTATGTCTTACTAAGTTCATCAAGACACAAATATCAAAGATATAGCATCGACTGAGTCTTGTGAAAGCAATTTTAAACTGTCGAAGAGATGACTCGTGTATAACGTTTGAACATACACTACGGGTCGATGTCAAGTCAGGGTGATCTGGGGAAAGCCAAATTCGCCTTGAGAATATATAGGAGGCATCACAAGTTCTCAAGTGATGTCCATCTAATTTTGAGCTTAATTGAACTTAATCAGCATCATAGAAGCGATAAAAACCATACTAAGTTTTATACCTACCTACAACCTATTTCTCTATGTCATAATAACGCTGAACATGAATCCGTGTGACAGCCTATTAATCAGTATGATTCATGTTCGGACATTTTCATAAACATGCAGGGTCTCGGAAAGACTGAAATTTGATCCCGTTTTCTTTATGTTTGAATTAAAATCCCGGTTACTCGTTTTTTATCAATTTTAATTTAAACGACACTATGGCGAAGTTAAACTTCTGGCGAACTTACATAGCGAAGTTATACCAACTTCGCCATTGGGTTTTTCAAAAAAGTATAAAAGGCCAACCACCGTCAAACCTGGTCAAACCTTCTTTATCATAAACCCTCGGCGAACTTATAATTTGAAACAACATCATCGAAACTTGTTTATGGTCTGCTATTAAGGTTGTGTAGGTTCTTTCGAATCGTAATTTATTTCTTTTGATTGTTAATCGATTCCACAATGTCGGATTTGAACCTGTTTTAATATGAAACACTTAAGGCACTGGTTCTCTTTTGGTTGAGGTTGTTCTGGTGATAAATAATGATTCTTAACCCAAATCTCTCATCTATCTACCTACTTCGAACCTCTTATCGTCCTGATTGTCAATCAACAGTGTGTTAAAAATTACCCTGTTTATGGAGCGATGTTAGGCCTTTGCGAAGTTAAAACAAACTTCGCTCATAATGATAACTTTGCTTCTGGGACTTTTATGCCAAAGTGTTTTGTAAACTATGTTACATACTGTACTGACACTTATCACACAGAGCGAAGTTATTTCTCAAGAGAATTTAGCAACTTCGCTTAAGCCTCAACTTCGCCACTATCCAACGGCGAAGTTATAAGCCGTTGTCACATTTTTCTAACTTAGCTCGTTTGTTTTTGCAGATATGGCTGCTGTGGCTGGTGTTAGTGGTAAAGGTGGTGATGAAGGCGGAGGTGACAAGGGATATTTCTTTCCGGGTCATAATATGTACATTAGTTTGTATCCGGATAGTCATGGAACTGAAGGATATACAGAGATCATCTCCTTTCTCATTCGTTCACGAATATTCCATGCTATCACAACTACTCGATTTACTGTGGAGAGTCATTTTGAAATGTGCCTGTCTCCACATATATCTCTCCAAATGATAGGCAAAAAAGTGATTACCCAGTCATACACGAGCCCGTGAGTGTCTTGATCCTGATATAAGATTGTGTTAGTTTTTTGCAGTGATCCAAATTCGGGACTTGCAGGCGTTCGTTATAGTTAAAAAAAGTTTGATTATGTCTTACTAAGTTCATCAAGTCACAAATATCAAAGATATAGCATCAACTGAGTCTTGTGGAACAATTTTAAAGTGTCGAAGAGACGACTCGTGTATAACGTTATAATAGACACTACGGGTCGATGTCAAATCGGGGTGATCTGGGAAAGCCAAATACGCCTTAAAAATAGATAGGAGGCATCACAAATTCTCAAGTGATGTCCATCTAAATTTTGAGCTTAATTGAAATTAATCAGTATCATAGAAGCGATAAAAACCATACTAAGTTTTATACTTGCCTACAACCTATTTCTCTATGTCATAATAACGCTAAACATGAATCCGTGTGATAGCCTCTTAATCAGTATGATTCCTGTTCGGATATTTTCATAAACATGCAGGGTTTCGGAAAGTATGATATTTGATCACTTCTTCATTATATTTGAATTAAAATCTCAGTTACTCGTTTTTGATCAATTTTAATTTAAGCTACACTATGGCGAAGTTAAACTTCTGGCGAACTAACATAGAGAAGTTATACCAACTTCACCATTGGGTTTTACAAAAAAGTATGAAAGGCCAACCACCGTCAAACCTTCTTCATCATAAACCCTCGGCGAACTTATACTTTGAATCAACATAATCGAAACTTTTTTATGGTCTGCTATTAAGGTTTTGTAGCTTCTTTCGAATCGTAATTTATATCTTTTGATTTTTTATCGATTCCACGATTTCGGATTTGAACCTGTTTTAATATGAAACCCTTATGGCACTGGTTCTCTTTGGGTTGAGGTTGTTCTTGTGATAAATAATGATTCGTATCCCAAATCGCTCCTCTATCTACCTACTTCCAACCTCTTATCATCCTGATTGTCGATCGACAGTGTGTTAAAAATTACTCTGTTTATGGAGTGAGGTTAGGCCTTTGCGAAGTTAAAACTAACTTCGCTCATACTGATAACTTTGCTTCTGGGACTCTTTTGCCAAAGTGTTTTGTAAACTATGTTAAATACTATACTGACACTTATCACACCGAGCGAAGTTATTTCTCTAGCGAATTTAGCAACTTCGCTTAACCCTCAACTTCGCCACTATCCAACGGCAAAGTTATAAGCTGTTGTCACATTTTTCTAACTTAGCTCGTTTGTTTTTGCAGATATGGCTGCTGTGGCTGGTGCTAGTGGTAAAGGTGGTGATGAAGGCGGAGGTGACAAGGGATATTTCTTTCCGGGTCATAATATGTACATTAGTTTGTATCCGGATAGTCATGGAACTGAAGGATATACAGAGATCATCTCCTTTCTCATTCGTTCACGAATATTCCATGCTATCACAACTACTCGATTTACTGTGGAGAGTCATTTTGAAATGTGCCTGTCTCCACATATATCTCTCCAAATGATAGGCAAAAAAGTGATTACCCAGTCATACACGAGCCCGTGAGTGTCTTGATCCTGATATAAGATTGTGTTAGTTTTTTGCAGTGATCCAAATTCGGGACTTGCAGGCGTTCGTTATAGTTAAAAAAAGTTTGATTATGTCTTACTAAGTTCATCAAGTCACAAATATCAAAGATATAGCATCAACTGAGTCTTGTGGAACAATTTTAAAGTGTCGAAGAGACGACTCGTGTATAACGTTATAATAGACACTACGGGTCGATGTCAAATCGGGGTGATCTGGGAAAGCCAAATACGCCTTAAAAATAGATAGGAGGCATCACAAATTCTCAAGTGATGTCCATCTAAATTTTGAGCTTAATTGAAATTAATCAGTATCATAGAAGCGATAAAAACCATACTAAGTTTTATACTTGCCTACAACCTATTTCTCTATGTCATAATAACGCTACACATGAATCCGTGTGATAGCCTCATAATCAGTATGATTCCTGTTCGGATATTTTCATAAACATGCAGGGTTTCGGAAAGTATGATATTTGATCACTTCTTCATTATATTTGAATTAAAATCTCAGTTACTCGTTTTTGATCAATTTTAATTTAAGCTACACTATGGCAAAGTTAAACTTCTGGCGAACTTACATAGAGAAGTTATACCAACTTCACCATTGGGTTTTACAAAAAAGTATGAAAGGCCAACCACCGTCAAACCTTCTTCATCATAAACCCTCGGCGAACTTATACTTTGAATCAACATAATCGAAACTTGTTTATGGTCTGCTATTAAGGTTTTGTAGCTTCTTTCGAATCGTAATTTATATCTTTTGATTTTTTATCGATTCCACGATTTCGGATTTGAACCTGTTTTAATATGAAACCCTTATGGCACTGGTTCTCTTTGGGTTGAGGTTGTTCTTGTGATAAATAATGATTCGTATCCCAAATCGCTTCTCTATCTACCTACTTCCAACCTCTTATCATCCTGATTGTCGATCGACAGTGTGTTAAAAATTACTCTGTTTATGGAGTGAGGTTAGGCCTTTGCGAAGTTAAAACTAACTTCGCTCATACTGATAACTTTGCTTCTGGGACTCTTTTGCCAAAGTGTTTTGTAAACTATGTTAAATACAATACTGACACTTATCACAACGAGCGAAGTTATTTCTCTAGCGAATTTAGCAACTTCGCTTAACCCTCAACTTCGCCACTATCCAACGGCAAAGTTATAAGCTGTTGTCACATTTGTCTAACTTAGCTCGTTTGTTTTTGCAGATATGGCTGCTGTGGCTGGTGCTAGTGGTAAAGGTGGTGATGAAGGCGGAGGTGACAAGAGAAATTTCTTTCCGGGTCACAATATATATATTAGTTTGTATCCGGATTGTCGTGAAACTGAAGTATATACGGAGATCATCTCGTTTCGCAAACGTTCACGAATATTCCATGCTATTACAACCACTCGATTTACTGTGGAGAGTCATTTTGAAATGTGCATGTCTCCACATTTATCTCTCCAAATGATAGGCAGAAAAGTGATTACCCAGTCATACACGAGCCCGTGAGTGTGTTGATCCTGGTATAAGATTGTGTTAGTTTTTTGCAGTGATCCAAATTCGGGACTTGCAGGCATTCGTTATAGTTAAAAAAAAGTTTAATTATGTCTTAATAAGTTCATCAAGTCACAAATATCAAAGATATAGCATCGACTGAGTCTTGTGAAAGCAATTTTATAGTTTCAAAGAGACGATTCGTGTATAACTTTTGAACAGACACTACGGGTCGATGTCAAATCGGGGTGATCTAGGGATAGCCAAATACGCCTTGAGAATAGATAGGAGGCATCACAAGTTCTCAAGTGATGTCCATCTAAATTTTGAGCTTAATTGAACTTAATCAGCATCATAGAAGCGATAAAAACCATACTAAGTTTTATACCTGCCTACAACCTATTTCTCTATGTCATAGTAACGCTGAACATGAATCCGTGTAACAGCCTCTTAATCAGTATGATTCATGTTCGGATATTATCATAAACATGCAGGGTTTCGGAAAGACTGAAATTTGATCCCGTCTTCATTATGTTTGAATTAAAATCTCGGTTACTCGTTTTTGATCAATTTTAATTTAAACGACACTATGGCGAAGTTAAACTTCTGGCGAACTTACAAAGCGAAGTTATACCAACTTCGCCATTGGGATTTACAAAAAAGTATAAAAGGCCGACCATCGTCAAACCTGGTCAAACCTTCTCCATCATAAACCCTCGGCAAACTTATTCTTTGAATCAACATCATCGAAACTTGTGTATGGTCTGCTATTAAGGTTATGTAGGTTCTTTCGAATCGTAATTTATTTCTTTTGATTGTTAATCGATTCCACAATGTTGGATTTGAACGTGTTTTAATATGAAACCCTTAAGGCACTGGTTCTCTTTGGGTTGAGGTTGTTCTGGTGATAAATAATGATTCGTAACCCAAATCACTCCTCTATCTACCAACTACCAACCTCTTATCATCCTGATTGTCAATCGACAGTGTGTTAAAAATTACTCTGTTTATGGAGCGAGGTTAGGCCATTGCGAAGTTAAAACTAACTTTGCTCATACTGATAACTTTGCTTCTGGGACTCTTTTGCCAAAGTGTTTTGTAAACTATGTTTAATACTGTATTGACACTTATCACACCGAGAGAAGTTATTTCTCAGGCGAATTTAGTAACTTCGCTTAACCCTCAACTTCGCCACTATCCAACGGCAAAGTTATAAGCTGTTGTCACATTTGTCTAACTTAGCTTGTTTGTTATTGCAGATGTGGCTGCTGTGGTAGGTGCTAGTGGTAAAGGTGGTGATGAAGGCGGACGTGACAAGAGAAATTTCTTTCCGGGTCACAATATGTATATTAGTTTGTATCCAGATAGTCATGGAACTGAAGGATATACGGAGGTCTTCTCGTTTCGCATTCGTTCACGAATATTCCATGCTATCACAACTACTCGATTTACTGTGGAGAGTCATTTTGAAATGTGCATGTCTCCACATATATCACTCCAAATGATAGGCAGAAAAGTGATTACCCAGTCATACACGAGCCCGTGAGTGTCTTGATCCTGGTATAAGATTGTGTTAGTTTTTTACAGTGATCCAAATTCGGGACTTGCAGGCATTCGTTATAGTTAAAAAAAATTTTAATTATGTCTTACTAAGTTCATCAAGTCACAAATATCAAAGATATAGCATCGACTGAGTCTTGTGAAAGCAATTTTATAGTTTCGAAGAGAAGACTCGTGTATAACTTTTGAACATACACTACGGGTCGAAGTCAAATCGAGGTGATCTGGGGATAGCCAAATACGTCTTGAGAATAGATAGGAGGCATCACAAGTTCTCAAGTGATGTCCATCAAAATTTTGAGCTTAATTGAACTTAATCAGCATCATAGAAGCGATAAAAACCATAATAAGTTTTATACCTGCCTACAAACTATTTCTCTATGTCATAGTAACGTTGAACATGAATCCGTGTGACATCCTTTTAATCTGTATGATTCCTGTTCGGATATTTTCATGAACATGCAGGGTTTCGGAAAGACTGAAATTTGATCCCGTCTTCATTATGTTTTAATAAAAATCTCGGTTACTCGTTTTTGATCAATTTTAATTTAAACGACACTATGGCAAAGTTAAACTTCTGGCGAACTTACATAGCGATGTTATACCAACTTCGCCATTGGGTTTTACAAAAAAGTATAAAAGGCCAACCACCGTCAAACCTGGTCAAACCTTTTCAATCATAAACCCTCGGCGAACTTATACTTTGAATCAACATCATCGAAACTTGTTTATGGTCTGCTATTAAGGTTATGTAGGTTCTTTCGAATCGTAATTTATATCTTTTGATTGTTAATCGATTCCACAATGTCAGATTAAAACTTGTTTTAATATAAAACCCTTAAGGCACTGGTTCTCTTTGGGATGAGGTTGTTCTGGTGATAAATAATTATTCGTAACCCAAATCTCTCCTCTATCTACCTACTTCGAACCTCTAATCGTCCTGATTGTCAATCGACAGTGTGTTAAAAATTACTCTATTTATGGAGCGTGATTAGGCCTTTACGAAGTTAAAACTAACTTCGCTCATACTGATAACTTTGCTTCTGGGACTCTTTTGCCAAAGTGTTTTGTAAACTATGTTAAATACTGTATTGACACTTATCACACCGAGCGAAGTTATTTCTCAAGCGAATTTAGCAACTTCGCTTAACCATCAACTTCGCCACTATCCAACGGCGAAGTTATAAGCTGTTGTCACATTTGTCTAACTTAGCTCGCTTGTTTTTGCAGATATGGCTGTTGTGGCTGATGCTAGTGGTAAAGGTGGTGATGAAGGCGGAGGTGACAAGAGACACTTCTTTCCGGGTCACAATATGTATATTAGTTTGTATCCGGAATGTCGTGAAACTGAAGTATATACGGAGATCATCTCGTTTCGCATTCGTTCACGAATATTCCATGCTATTACAACTACTAGATTTACTGTGGAGAGTCATTTTGAAATGTGCATGTCTCCACATATATCTCTCCAAATGATAGGCAGAAAAGTGATTACCCAGTAATACACGAGCCCGTGAGTGTGTTGATCCTGGTATAAGATTGTGTTAGTTTTTTGCAGTGATCCAAATTCGGGACTTGCAGGCATTCGTTATAGTTAACAAAAAGTTTAATTATGTCTTACTAAGTTCATCAAGTCACAAATATCAAAGATATATCATCGACTGAGTCTTGTGAAAGAAATTTTATAGTTTCAAAGAGACGACTCGTGTATAAATTTTGAACATACAATACGGGTCGATGTCAAATCGGGGTGATCTGGGAAATGCCAAATACACCTTGAGAATAGATAGGAGGCATCACAAGTTCTCAACTGATGTCCATCTAAATTTTGAGCTTAATTTGACTTAATCAGCATCATAGAAACGATAAAAACCTTACTAAGTTTTATACCTGCCTACAACCTATTTCTCTATGTCATAGTAACGCTTAACATGAATCCGTGTAATAGCCTCTTAATCAGTATGATTCATGTTCGGATATTTTCATAAACATGCAGGGTTTCGTAAAGACTGAAATTTGATCCCTTCTTCATTATGTTTGAATTAAAATCCCGGTTACTCGTTTTTGATCAATTTTAATTTAAACGACACTATGGCGAAGTTAAACTTCTGGCGAACTTACATAGAGAAGTTATACCAACTTCGCCATTGGGTTTTACAAAAAAGTATAAAAGGCCAATCACCGTCAAACCTGGTCAAACCTTCTTCATCATAAACCTTTGGTGAACTTATACTTTGAATCAACATAATCGAATCTTCTTTATGGTCTCCTATTAAGGTTATGTTGGTTCTTTCGAATCGTAATTTATATCTTTTGATTGTTAATCGATTCCACAATGTCGGATTTGAACCTGTTTTAATATGAAACCCATAAGGCACTAGTTCTCTTTGGGTTGAAGTTGTTCTGGTGATAAATAATGATTCGTAACCCAAATCGCTCCTCTATCTACCTACTTCCAACCTCTTATCATTCTGATTGTCAATCGACAATGTGTTAAAAATAATCTGTTTATGGAGCGAGATTAGGCCATTGCGAAGTTAAAACTAACTTCGCTCATACTGATAACTTTGCTTCTGGGACTCTTTTGCCAAAGTGTTTTGTAAACTATGTTAAATACTGTACTGCCACTTATCACATCGAGCGAAGTTATTTCTCAAGCGAATTTAGCAACTTCGCTTAACCCTCAACTTCGCCACTATCCAACGGCGAAGTTATAAACTGTTGTCACATTTGTCTAACTTAGCTCGTTTGTTTTTGCAGATATGGCTGCTGTGGCTGGTGCTAGTGTATAGGTGGTGATGAAGGTGGAGGTGACAAGAGACATTTATTTCCGGGTCACAATATGTATATTAGTTTGTATTCGGATAGTCGTGGAACTGAAGTATATAAGGGGATCATCTCGTTTCGCATTCTTTCACGAATATTCCATGCTATCACACCTACTCGATTTACTGTGGAGAGTCATTTTGAAATGTGCATGTCTCCAAATAGATCTCTCCAAATGATAGGTAGAAAAGTGATTACCCAGTCATACACGAGCCCGTGAGTGTCTTGATCCTGGTATAAGATTGTGTTAGTTTTTTGCAGTGATCCAAATTCGGGACTTGCAGGCATTCGTTTTAGTTAAAAAAAAGTTTAATTATGTCTTACATAGTTCATCAAGTCACAAATATCAAAGATATAGCATCGACTGAGTCTTGTGAAAGCAATTTTATAGTTTCGAAGAGACGACTCGTGTATAAATTTTGAACAAACACTACGGGTCGATGTCAAATCGGGGTGATATGGTGAATGCCAAATACGCCTTGAGAATAGATAGGAGGCATCACAAGTTCTCAAGTGATGTCCATCTAAATTTTGAGCTTAATTTGACTTAATCAGCATCATAGAAGCGATAAAAACCTTACTAAGTTTAATACCTGCCTACAACCTATTTCTGTATGTCATAGTAACGCTGAATATGAATCCGTGTGACAGCCTCTTAATCAGTATGATTCCTGTTCGGATATTTTCATAAACATCAGGGTTTCGGATAGACCGAAATTTGATCCCTTCTTCATTATGTTTGAATTAAAATCTCGGTTACTCGTTTTTGATCAATTTTAATTTAAACGACACTATGGCGAAGTTAAACTTCTGGCAAACTAACATAGCGAAGTTATACCAACTTCGCCATTGGGTTTTAGAAAAAAGTATAAAAGGCCAACCACCGTCAAACCTGGTCAAACCTTCTTCATCATAAACCCTCGGCGAACTTATACTTTGAATCAACATCATCGAAACTTGTTTATGGTCTGCTATTAAGGTTATGTAGGTTCTTTTGAATAGTAATTTATATCTTTTGATTGTTAATCGATTCCACAATGTCGGATTTGAACCAGTTTTAATATGAAACCCTTAAGGCACTGGTTCTCTTTGGGTTGAGGTTGTTCTGGTGATAAATAATGATTCGTAACCCAAATCTCTCCTCTGTCTACCTACTTCCAACCTCTGATCGTCCTGATTGTCAATCGACAGTGTGTTAAAAATTACTCTGTTTATGGAGCGAAGTTAGGCCTTTGCAAATTTAAAACTAACTTCGCTAATACTGATAACTTTGCTTCTGGGACTCATTTGCCAAAGTGTTTTGTAAACTATGTTACATACTGTATAGAAACTTATCACACCGAGCGAAGTTATTTCTCAAGCGAATTTAGCAACTTCGCTGAAGCCTCAACTTCGCCACTATCCAACGGGGAAGTTATAAGCTGTTGTCACATTTGTCTAACTTAGCTTGTTTGTTTTTGCAGATATGGCTGTTGTGGCTGGTGCTAGTGGTAAAGGTGGTGATGAAGGCAGAGGTGACAAGAGACATTTCTTTCCGGGTCACAATATGTACATTAGTTTGTATCCGGATAGTCGTGAAACTAAAGGATATACGGATATCATCTCGTTTCTCATTCGTTCACGAATATTCCATGCTATCACAACTACTTTATTTACTGTGGAGAGTCATTTTGAAATGTGCATGTCTCCATATATATCTCTCCCAATGATAGGCAGAAAATTGATTACCCAGTCATACACGTGACCGTGAGTGTCTTGATCCTGGTATAAGATTGTGTTTGTTTCTGCAGTGACCCAAATTCGGGACATGCTGTCTTTCGTTATAGTTAAAAAAAAGTTTTATTATGTCTTACTATGTTCATCAAGTCACAATTATCAAAGATATAGCATCAACTGAGTCTTGTGAAAGCAATTTTAAAGTGTCGAAGAGACGACTCTTGTATAACGTTTGAACATACAGTACAGGTCGATATCAAATCAGGGTGATTTGGGGAAAGACAAATACGCCTTGAGAATAGATAGGAGGCATCACAAGTTTTCAAGTGATGTCCATCTAAATTTTTAGCTTAATTTGACTTAATCAGCATCATAGAAGCGATAAAAACCATACTAAGTTTCATACCTGCCTACAACCTATTTCTCAATGACATAATAACGCTGAACATGAATCCGTGTGACAGCCTCTTAATCAGTATGATTACTGTTCGGATATTTTCATAAACATGCAGGGTTTCGGAAAGACCGAAATTTGATCCCGTCTTCATTATGTTTTAATTAAAATCTCGGTTACTCGTTTTTGATCAATTTTAATTTAAACGACACTATGGCGAAGTTAAACTTCTGGCGAACTTACATAGCGAAGTTATACCAACTTCGCCATTGGGTTTTACAAAAAAGTATAAAAGGCCAACCACCGTCAAACCTGGTCAAACCTTCTTCATCATAAACCCTCGGCGAACTTATAATTTGAATCAACATCATCGAAACTTGTTTATGGTCTGCTATTAAGGTTATGTAGGTTCTTTCGAATAGTAATTTATATCTTTTTATAGTTAATCGATTCCACAATGTCGGATTTGAACCTGTTTTAATATGAAACCCTTAAGGCACTGTTCTCTTTGGGTTGAGGTTGCTCTGGTGATAAATAATGATTCGCAACCCAAATCGCTCCTCTATCTACCTACTTCCAACCTCTGATCGTCCTGATTGTCAATCGACAGTGTGTTAAAAATTACTCTGTTTATGGAGCGAAGTTAGGCCTTTGCGAATTGAAAACTAACTTCGCTCATACTGATAACTTTGCTTCTGGGACTCTTTTGCCAAAGTGTTTTGTAACCTATGTTACATACTGTACTGACACTTATCACACCGAGCGAAGTTATTTCTCAAGTGAATTTAGCAACTTCGTTAAAGCCTCAACTTCGCCACTATCCAACGGGGAAGTTATAAGCTGTTGTCACATTTGTCTAACTTAGCCCGTTTGTTTTTGCAGATATGGCTGTTGTGGCTGGTGCTAGTGGTAAAGGTGGTGATGAAGGCAGAGGTGACAAGAGACATTTCTTTCCGGGTCACAATATGTACATTAGTTTGTATCGGGATAGTCGTGGAGCTGAAGGATATACGGAGATCGTCTCGTTTCGCATTCGTTCACGAATATTCCATGCTATCACAACTACTCGATTTACTATGGAGAGTCATTTTGAAATGTGCATGTCTCCACATATATCTCTTCAAATGATAGGCAGAAAAGTGATTACCCAGTCATACACGAGCCCGTGAGTGTCTTGATCCTGGTATGAGATTGTGTTAGTATTTTGCAGTGATCCAAATTCGGGACTTGTAGGCATTCGTTATAGTTAAAAAAAAGTTTAATTATGTATTACTAAGTTCATCAAGTCACAAATATCAAAGATATAGCATCGACTGAGTCTTGTTAAAGTAATTTTAAAGTGTCGAAGAGACGACTCGTGTATAACGTTTGAACATACACTACGGGTCGATGTCAAATCGGGGTGATCTGGGGAAAGCCAAATACGCCTTGAGAATAGATAGGAGGCATCACAATTTCTCAAGTGATGTCCATCTAAATTTTGAGCTTAATTGAACTTAATCAGCATCATAGAAGCGATAAAAACCATACTAAGTTTTATACCTGCCTACAACCTATTTCTCTATGTCATAATAACGCTGAACATGAATTCGTGTGACAGCCTCTTAATCAGTATGATTCCTGTTCGTATATTTTCATAAACATGCAGGGTTTCGGAAAGACCGAAATTTGATCCCGTCTTCATTATGTTTTAATTAAAATCTCGGTTACTCGTTTTTTATCAATATTAATTTTAACGACACTATGGCGAAGTTAAACTTCTGGCGAACTTACATAGCGAAGTTATACCAACTTCGCCATTGGGTTTTACTAAAAAGTATAAAAGGCCAACCATCATCAAACCTGGTCAAACCTTCTTTATTATAAACCCTCGGCGAACTTATTCTTTGAATCAACATCATCGAAACTTGTGTATGGTCTGCTATTAAGGTTATGTAGGTTCTTTCGAATCGTAATTTATTTCTTTTGATTTTTAATCGATTCCACAATGTTGGATTTGAACCTATTTTAATATGAAACCCTTAAGGCACTGGTTCACTTTGGGTTGAGGTTGTTCTGGTAATAAATAATGATTCGTAACCCAAATCGCTCCTCTATCTACCTACTTCCAACCTCTTATCGTCCTGATTGTCAATCGACAGTGTGTTAAAATTACTCTGTTTATGGAGCGAAGTTAGGCCTTTGCGAATTTAAAACTAACTTCGCTCATACTGATAACTTTTCTTCTGGGACTCTTTTGCCAAAGTGTTTTGTAAACTATGTTACATACTGTACTGACACTTATCACACAGAGCGAAGTTATTTCTCAAGCGAATTTAGCAACTTCGCTGAAGCCTCAACTTCACCACTATCCAACGGCGAAGTTATAAGCTGTTGTCACATTTGTCTAACTTAGTTCGTTTGTTTTTGCAGATATGGCTGGTGCTAGTGGTAAAGGTGGTGATGAAGGCGGAGGTGACAAGAGACATTTCTTTCCGGGTCACAATATGTACATTAGTTTGTATACGGATAGTCGTGGAACTAAATGGAGCTTTTCTTCGTATGGGGTACTCGGGTCCTTTGGGAGATTCTCAACGGCGAAAGGGTTTTCTGTTGGACCAGTGGCGGTTCTTTATGCACGTGTTGATTGTGTGCATGTCAGGTCGCAAGGCTGGTTCTGATGGTATGGGTGCAATGATGTAGTCTACAATGACCGCATTGACTTACAAAAAGCCGTATAGTTTCTGTCAGATGGTATTTTATGAGATTGATCGTCAGCGGAGAGCTGTGGCTCGGGAACGTTTCCTAATTTACCCCAGATTCTTACAGATGATTCTTAATCATGTTGCTCCTAATCAGCCACAACGTCACCCTATCTCCTATGTTGAAAGTATAATAAAAAGGATTTTTGCACAGTGTAGGTCTTCCTGTGCGCGAAGCAACCCTTAACTTAGGCCAAGGCACACAACAATGTTTGGGTATTTGGTTAATCCTGCCAGAGGATGAGTTTAATCATATGGCTCCACAACAAGTTGTTGTTCCTCAACCACCTCATGTGGTCCCACTACCACAGGAAGTTCAAGAGGTACCTATTGTTGACCCAGTTGTTCCTCCCGGTGAACGGGTTGACCTTGAAGTTGCCATTGGAGGGCAAGGGTTCTTTGACATGGATAGGGTTGATCCTGCTGAAATTCATGCCTCATTCAGTGATGGTTCAGGTGTGCCTCTGTGGAGGATTCAGAGGAAACTTTATCCGATTCCTCCACTGATGACGTTGTTGAAGCATAGAGAGTTCTTTCCAGACAAGATAGAATTCAGGGTAAATGGAAAAAAGACTCAGATGATAGTGAATCGGATTATGAGGAGGAGTTGTATCGTTTGGTACGAAGATCAAGGAAGAGCAGAGTTGGTGAAAGTTCGAGTGTAGTACATTTTCTACACCATCGTTATCAGGTATGTCTATGTTACCTCTTTCTTTGGCTGATCCATTGCCGATGACCTCGAGTGTACCTTTGGTGGCCGTATCTACACCATCTGGTATAGCTACATCTACGGTCCAGTTTTCAGCACCGAAGATTGTTTCTTTACCACCCCTTACTATTACTCCATCAGAAGTGGTTGCTAGGTTTGTTGAGTCTACATTGGTAGCAACCGCTGGGTTGTCTGTTTCAATTTCACCCACAGTTACTATACAGCAGGCATCTGATATTCCAATAAGCTTGGAAATTCCACCACCGTACGCTCAGGATACTTCTCACTAGAACTTTGATTTTGATCCTAACATGTCTGATTCTGAGAGGATTGCGGCTCTTGAAAGGGTGGTTGCTGAAAAGTAAAGGGTGAATGTTATTCAAACTCAAGCTATTAATCGTCTGGTGGCAGAGAATCAACTTCAGACTGCCCTTCTTGTTGAGCATGGTAAGTTGTTTGATAAGCGAGACAGTTCATAGCATCTCAGGGGGAGTCAAGTTGCAAGGGTGATGAGTTAAGAACGAAGAAAAGCCAGGACAAAGATGATGATCCCAATGCATCGAAAGATGCAGGTGGTGGGCTGCCAAGAACTGAACAAACTCTTGGAGCTTCCACATCTTAGGGGAGTCAGCTGGTCCATCGGGCAGTGCAGGTGGTCAGACAGTGGTTTTTGATGATAAGGATGAGTTGGGTGATGATGTGCTGACCGTTAGTGAGATTGAGAAAATTGGTGAACAGATAGAGATCGATAGTGGGTTAGAGGAAGGAGAGATAATTCATGATGATGTTGAGCATGATATTC
Organism: Bidens hawaiensis; assembly: GCF_021521415.1. NCBI lineage: Eukaryota > Viridiplantae > Streptophyta > Magnoliopsida > Asterales > Asteraceae > Bidens > Bidens hawaiensis. The sequence continues at coordinate 21,161 of NW_027499368.1, forward strand.
CAAGTGTTGATCAAGAGATTTTGGTCCAAAATGAAAGTATGTCCGGCGAGTCTGAGTGGCAAGAGCAGCCAAGGGGGAAAGAAGGCTATGCTCAGTGGTTTTTCAAAACTTAGAAGCCGGTGGTACCTGCGATGTTCAAGAAGAGTTATAATATTAAGGGTTATGCTGAATCGAAGAAAGGTATTATTTGCTAGTTGTATGATGAGCAGTTAAAGTTGTTTGTGATAAAAATATATGACGGGATTCAATATTTTTCCAAGGCATTGATATCGCATAACACTTTGCCTGAGTGTAATTTAAAGATTTGGCTCGTTTAAGGTTGATTAATATAAGTGATGATAACTTTGCGAGATGGGTTGGAAAGATTATGTCGAAGGAGAGTGTTAAAGAGAAAAAGTTTGAGCTTTTGAAGCCTCAAAAGGGGAAGCTAATTGAAGATAAGGAACGAGGTACGCGGGCTGATGGCAATCCCTAGATGGTGATGACGTACAAGCCGATTCGATATTTGAAAGAGGTTCCTATGAAGCTTGTGCCCCAGGATGAGTTGAAAGATCTCAAGTGGTGGTATGTTGATTGTCAAACTGCTGAAACTGTGATGGAAGATGAAGATGAACTGGAGTTCTTGAGAGTGTATGATCCAATACACTTGGTTAATTTGTCTCAAGCTGATTTGCAGGTACTCAATGATTAGAAGATTCTCTATATTCCTGCATGGTAAGATGAAGCGAAGAAGTACCAGAGGGTGGTCTCTGTCTGCGTGAGACAGGGCGTTCATGCTTGAAGACGGTGGGAACATGATTTTTGGATTACTAGACACGGCAAAAGTGTTAGAGATTTGAAGCTACTGCCAAGGGGGAGTCTGTTGGTGCATGATGCCAGTAGTTCATTTATCTTGTGTTTATCGTGTCTGTAATCGTTACATTGTTCTTATCTTGTTGAACAGGTTTAGTTTGCTTTTAGTATTTAGCGAAATTGTGGGGCAAGCGAAGTTAGGGACAACTTCGCCTAGAATGTTAGGCGAAGTTGTCATATTATATATACCCTAACTTTGGTTTTTTTGGTAGAACTTTGACGGTTGTGTTTTGTGACATTCAGTGTTACGTGCTTGGTGTCTTTGGTTATCGATATCGTAATATAACAAGTATTCCTTAGTGTTTGTGTGTTTGCGTGTTATTTACGTATTACTCGTGTAAACACTCGTATCGTATACATAGGGGTTTCCGCACCCTAGTGTTACGAGATACTCCTGTGTAGATCCGGATGGGAACCTATAGAGTTCCTTGGAACCAGTTGTGCTACTACCTTGCTGCAATGGTTCGAATCGACCGAGAGTGTGTTCCCACATAGGGAATGCCCTGACGCGAAAAAGACAATTTCATGTCAAGCATGTTTAGGAAAACCGCACTAACATGGTGGTGTAGTGTTATGCACCTCCAAGGTTCGGAAACGGCTATGGGTCTTCCATGGACCGATCTAAAGGCACTCATGATGAAGAAATTCTATCCAAAACACGAGCTCCAAAAGCTTGAGGAAGAATTTTGGAATCTAAAACAAGAAAGTGGTGAGAACGCCGCTTACTCACTCTGATTCCATGAGTTGAGCATCCTTGTTCCTCATTTGGTTACCCCAACTGAATGCGAAATTGATAAATACCGTGGGTATTTACCGATACAAATCCGGGAATCTTTTATGAGTAGCAAGCCCAACGCCATCACTCTAGGCGGTGTGGTATAGAAAAATCACGTGAAGGAGGGTACCCAAACCCTCAAGAAACCCAGTGAGAAAGCCAAGCCCGAGCCCGCACCACAAGCCAAGGTTGAACCAACACCATAAGCCATAAACTACTCCAACTCTTCCCGACATAACAACAACAACAACAACAACAACAAACCCAAAACCTATCACCGAAACTTTGCTGTTACCCAACCACAACCACAACAAAACCAAACCCAAGTTCCCCAAAATCTAAGACCCTATACCGGTACTTTCCCACTATGCAACATTTGCCAACGACACCATCCATCACATTTGCCATGTCTCCAATGCACCATTTGTAACCGTTTTGGTCATCTCAATACCTCATGTCGATCTACACAACCAACCCAAACCAACCCACCAAGAACCACTCCCCAAAATTCCCAAAACCGATATGCACGCTAACCACCAAACCAACCCCAACCACCCCGAGCTTCTTCAGTTGTGGAGATCCAAACCATTTCCGCAAAAATTTCATCGCTTCACTTTTTCCAACCAAGCTCAAACCGTAACCATACCCTACTACCAAACCCAAGCTTACCAACTCCAAACCTATCAACCCTAACTTCCCCAAATCAATGCACCACTCATCCGACCCATCCAAGCAATCCAAGCACCACCTCCACTTCCACAACAAGCACCTCAAGTCAACCATGGCACTCAAGGGCGAGCTTTCATGATGAACGCTAATCAAGCTCAAGTTGCAAACGATGTCGTGAACGGTATGTTTTTGGTGAACCATCATTTAGCTTCTATTTATTTGATACTGATGCCGATAGAAGTTTATATCCTTGAAATTTTAGGCGAAACTTGCTATGCCTCGAACTAAGCTTTCCCGACCGTTCTCCGTTGAAGTCGCCAATGGCAATTCTATTATCACCAACTCCGTCATCCAGGATTGTACTCTTATCCTTGCTAATCATAAATTCCCCATAGATCTCATCCTGATGCATATGGGAAGCTTCGAAGTCATAGTAGGCATGGATTGGTTATCTTTGCACCGTGCCGAAGTCGTTTGTTTCGATAAATTCATTCACATTCCGCTAGTAAACGGTAAAATTCTTAAAGTCTTTGGAAACGCTACTTCTAGAAGACTTAATCTCATGTCGTGCGCCCAATCGCAAAAGTACTTACGCCAGAAGTACGTTCCGTTTTCTCGCTCTCTCAGTAACGAAGGACAAAAAGGAAGGGAAAATCCAAGATATTTCCATCATTCGTGATTTCCTCGATGTCTTTACCGACGATGTCACCGGTATTCCACCCGTTCATCCGATTGAATTCCGAATCGATTTTGTGCCCGGCGCGATGCCCGTGGCCAATGCTCCTTATCGCCTAGCCCCGTCGGAAATGCAAGAATTGTCAAACCAACTCGAAGAACTTTCCGATAGAGGCTTCGTTTGTCCTAGCTCTTTTCCTTGGGGCGCTCCCATCTTATTCGTGAAAAAGAAGGATTGGTTCGTTTCATATGTGCATCGATTACCGAGATGTTAACAAACTCACCATAAAAAATCGATATCCCTTGCCATGTATCGACGACCTATTCGACCAACTTCAAGGCGCAACTTGTTTCTCGAAAATTGATTTTCGATCGGGTTACCATCAATTGCGTGTTCGCGAAGAAGACATTCCAAGAACCGCTTTCCGTACTCGATAAGGACATTTCGAATATTTGGTTATGCCCTTCGGGTTAACAAATGCACCCGTGGTATTTATGGACCTCATGAACCGCGTTTTCAAACCATTCCTCGATAAATTCGTTATTGTCTTTATTGATGACATCCTTATCTTCTCTAAATACAAATTCGAACATGAACATCATTTGCGTTCCATTCTCGAGCTCCTTAGAAACGAAAAACTCTATGCCAAATTCTTCAAATGTGAATTTTGGCTCGAGGAAGTTCAATTTTTAGGAAACATCGTAAACGACAAGGGTATTCATGTTGATCCCGATAAAATTGAGGCCGTTAAGGATTGAAAAACTCTGAAGACTCCCACGGAAATTCGATCATTCCTTGGTTTGGCCGGATATTATCGGCGTTTCATTCAGAATTTTTCTATGATTTCCTTGCCTCTTACCTCCTTTACTCATAAAGGGAAACCATTCGAATGGGGTTCGAAGCAAGAGGAAGCTTCTTGTACTCTCAAGGACATTCTTTGCAATGCTCCTATCCTAACCCTTCCCGATGGAAACGAGGATTTCGTTATATTTTGCGATGCCTCTAACCAAGGACTTGGTTATGTTCTCATGCAACGAGGATAAGTGATCATTTACGCATCAAAGAAACAAAAGTTCAACGAGAAGAACTACACGACTCATGATCATGAGCTTTGTGCCGTCGTTTTCCCTATCAAAATCTAGAGACATTACCTTTATGGTATGAAATGTGTGGTTTTTACCGATCATAAAAGCCTTGAACATCTTTTTAACCAAAAAGATCTCAACATGAGACAACAACGATGGGCCGAATTACTTAGTGATTACGATTGCGAGATTCGCTACCATCCCGGTAAAGCGAATGTCGTAGCTGACGCCCTAAGTCGTAAGGTTAATGTTAAATCTGTTCTGCTTCTAAGCGTTCTTGTTCAAACCGATCTTCAAATTCATATCTTCCAAGCTCAACGTACCTCCGTTGATGAAGGTAACATGTATGACGAAATGTCATGTGGTGTCGAACTTCAACTCGACACTAAATCCGATGTTCTTTTATATTTTCTCAATCGTTTGTGGGTTCCGGATCGTGATGACCTTCGTACTTGTATACTCGACGAAGCTCATAAATCATGGTATTCCATCCATCCTAGTGTGGATAAAATGTTATTCGATCTTCGTGCTACCTTTTAGTGGCCGGGTATGAAAAAGGACGTAGCCTTGTTTGTATCTAAATGTCTTACTTACTCAAAAGTCAAAGACGAACACCAAAGACCTTTTGTTCTACTCGAGTAACCACCGATTCCCATTTGGAAATGGGAAGACATTGCTATGGGCACTAAATTATCCAACACCCAAAAAGGCAACGATAGTATTTGGGTGATCATTGATCGTTTAACCAAATCTGCTCATTTCATTCCGATCCGCGAGAAGTATTCTGTCTAGTAGCTTGCTCAAATATATGTTCGGGAGATCGTGTGCCGACACGATTTACCATTGACTATCATTTTTGATCGTGATGCTCGTTTTACCTCTCATTTTTGGCGATCTCTTCAAGAAGCCTTGGGAACTCATCTCGATCTTAGCACAGCTTATCATACTCAAATGGACGGTCAATCCGAACGTACGATTCAAACACTTGAGGATATGCTACGAGCCTGTGTTCTTAATTTCGGTGGAAATTGGGATTCCCATCTTCCGTTCATCTAGTTCTCTTATAACAATAACTATCATTCTAGCATTGATATGGCTCCTTTTCAAGCTCTTTACGGTCGTAAATGTCGATCTCCGATTAGTTGGAACAAAAACGGTGAAGCTAAAATCAAGGGACCCGAAATGGTCTAAGAAGCTACCGATGTGATCGATCAAATTCATAAAAGCCTCCAAGCCGCTAGAAGTCGTCAAAAGAGTTACGCCGACAAATGGCAAAAATCGATGGAATTTAATGTTGACGATCTTGTCCTTCTAAAAGTATCTCCTTGGAAGGGGGTAGTCCGTTTCGGAATGAAGGGTAAGCTAGCTCCTCGTTTCGTTGGTCCTTTCAAAATCCTTGAACATGTTGGGAAGGTGGCTTATCGACTCGAACTACCGAAAGAACTTGCCGGTGTTCATCCGACATTCCATGTTTCTAAACTTATAAAGTGCTTAGCCGAGGGTAATCTCCATATACCTCTTGACGAAGTTCATGTCGATGAGTCGATGATCATGGTTGAAGGACCCGTTGAGATCATGGATTGCAACGAGGAGAAAACCAAGCGTAGTCGTATTCGGTTAGTCAAAGTTCGATGGGAATCACGGCGTGGCGCGGAATTTAACTAGGAATGAGAAGACAGTATGAAAGAGAAGTATCCACATTTGTTTGCATCATCGTCTTCGTCTTAATTTCGGGACGAAATTTTCTAAAGTAGTAGATATTGTGACTTTCGTCAATTTCGGGTCTCGATTTGTATTTGTTTTGTAAACTTTTGTTATGTAATCCGGCCTATTTTGTAACTGAAACTTTGGAATTAATTAAAACGATGGATTTTATGTTACAATATTGTTTCACACTTGTTGGGTCTTGAAAACATCCTTTTCGGTCTTTAAAACGCGTTAAAATCACTAAAAACGAACTCCTGGGGTCAAAACTGTCATTTTTCAAAGTTGGGATTTTCTGACCTACACCCTATCTCGTAGCGTGATGGGGGAGACCTCGCCATGGTCACGTAGCGCGACGGTAGCTGTAGACCTGCACCCATTTTTGTTGTTTTGTGTTCTTTTTCTTTCTTTTTCTTATGCAAACTCTTGATATAAACACTCATCTTTGACCCAACTCCTTCCCCTATTTATACACCACCATTCTTATCCATAATTCCCTGCTACAATTCCAATTTCATTCTCAAAACATCAAAGACTCAAATGTTATTTATTAGTTGTTCTTGAAGGTTTGACTTCTAAAAGTCAAACTGGGTTTAATCTTTAATTCTAATTTGTTTATCTAACCATATTAATACTTTTTTATGGTGGCACAACATATATCTAATATAATACCCCATGTTACCTTTGGTAATAACTTCTCCGGCTCCGATCGATGAGGTTTCGGACCTTGTAAGGCAAGGCTTCATGGAGGACTTCGTGTTCTAGATATATATATACTTATCTAACTATGTTATTGCTTACTAACCATGCTTAACTTCTGCTCATTTTAGTTTGTTAGTCACATTACAAGTCTTGAGTGTATGGAGACCATCTATGAACTCATTGTGAGATAGAAACCGAACCAAAACGAACTTTTGTGAAAAAGACTTGTTGTTGACTTTTTATTTGTTGGGCCTAATTTGTATGGTTTGTACTTGGTCAACAGGTATTGGGCTGGGCTATGGGTTTACTATGTATATTGGGAATACTTTAGAGTTCTCGGTGGGCTTTTGGTTTATATGGGCTTAGTTGTTTGGTTTCCCTATATATAGTTCATGTAATGTATAGGGTAAAGGTTGTTCATTCACTGTTTTTGGTATTGGTTTTGACCGTCTACTATTTGCTGTGTTACTTTCTTGAGTTTACTCGTGTTCTTGAATCACCAAGTGTTGTTATTCCGCACCAATACTTGTTGTGTTGATATCATAATTGTAGTGATCCAGATTCGGGACTTACAATTGGTATCAGAGCCTTAGACGAATTCAGGCTCATTATTGTGATATCAAAGATTCAACAATAGTGTTCTTGGTGGTTTTGTTTTTTTTTCCGGAGAGAAACTAACTGGAGAAGAAGAAGTCGACAATTTTGGGAAAGATTTGATTTTGGTTTGGAAACAAATCAAGATCCTTGTTTCTCGGAAGTTTGCTACGAGTTTAGTTGTCAATCTGTGTTCTCAGCCAAAAACAACCTGTTCTCGGCTACAGTTGGTTCTCAGTTATCATTGGTTCTCGGCTACTGGTTGTTATCGGCTAAGTCAGTTCTCGGCCACTAGTAGTTTTCGGTCAATATTTGGTTAAACTTGTGTCCTCGGTCAAAGACTGGTCAACTTTTTAGTTCTCGGTCAAACTTTGTGTTCTCGGTCAAAGAATGATCAAACCTTGAGTTCTCGGTCAACGTTTGCTAAATTTGGTGGTTCTCAGTAAACCAGTGTGGACCTGTTTACAGCCCAGTTAGTTGTTTGGGCCTGTTGATCTGGACATGGACTTCAAATTGGACCTAAGTACACCTGGACCTAAAATCAATCTTTAATCTAATTAAAATGGCCCAGTTAACAAATGGTAGCAACTCAACCAACTCATCACTTCATCAAGAACTTGACTCCATCATGGGGACTGCCACTCGTATACCCCGTCTCTTATCTCATGAGGGGTTCAGTGAATGGAATTTTCGTTTTGAACATTAGGCCAAGATGAAAGATTCCAAAATTTGGAAAAGTATTTTTAAGGGACCTCAAAGAATCATGTATCAAAGGGATGTTTCTGATGAAGTTCTTGTGAAACCAGTTGCTTAGTATGACGATGATGATTTTGCTAAAGTTGAGGAAGATGAGAAAGCTCTCTCCACTCTAGCCATGGCACTCTCACCTGAGATTGCTCTTTAGTTTAGAGAACTTCAATCTGCTAAAGAGTTATCGGAGGCACTGATCGAAGTATATGAGGGGAATGAAGATATGAAGAGAAGTCGCCAAGATCTGCTACGACAAAAGTTCAATACGTTTAATCATGTTTTGGGAGAGACATTGAAATCCCAACTTCAAAGATTTATCACACTTGTGACTGAAATGAGATCAGCAGGGATTTATCTGCAAACCTCAGAAATAAACAACAAGCTGGTGAATTCATTGCCGAAGAGTTGGGACATGAATGTTGCGGTTATCAAAAAGACTAAGGATCTCAACAGAATGGGTATTAATGAAATGATAGACACTATTAATGCATGTGATATTGATGATAAGCACCGTGCAATAAATCATGCAAGCTCTTACAGTGCAGCTGGATACAACGTTACCTCCAACAGTACTCTTATTTCTCAATGTTGGTTCAGTCGGGACCGAGACGATCCGAGCCGGTTCAAGACGGAAGGTTTGATAACCAAAGACGGATAGAAACAAACACGAAACAAACGATTTCATTGATAAAAACGAAAGATTACATGCTTGTTAAACACTGAAATCACGATCTATGGCAAGGGGAGGTCGAGCATGGCCTCCCCCCTCATCCGGACAGCACCTGGGCACCGGGCACGCAAATCCTTAACAAACCACGCCTGAAAGCTGGGTATTTATACCCACTGCTATTCGATCAGGACTCATTCGATCGAATGAGTCCTATTCGATCGAATAGCAGACTCATTCGATCGAATCAGAGACTGGTTCGATCGAATGAGTACCCATTTGAAAATGCTCTTTCGAATGGATGACTTTCGGCGTGGACCACTATCTAGGTGTACAGCATACAACATAAACAATCTAAACTATTCGCCAAGCGACGGCCACAAAACATGCACCAACACTCAAGATAGTTTCTCACTGTTCAAGCCTACTCAACAACCACCTCAGGACAACTTACAGATGTTCTCATCCACCCTAGGTCAGTCATCATCATCCAACTCACCCAAACCATCTCCAGTATTCTTCACCAAGTCTGGATAGTATTCAAATGATACTCGAAAAACTACTCAGACTCCAAGTCAGAACTTCAGTCAGATCCCTACCATACCAAAGGAGACTCAAGAGAATATAGCTTTAACGGCGGGATTCATGAATCGCTATAATGCATTTTTGGCTGGAGACTTGGTTCAACCTGTGGTTGCTGCTGAACTAGATCAGATTCATCCTGATGACGTTGAAGAAATGCACATCTCGTGGCAAATCTCCATGGCAGTATTTCGTGCAAAGAAGTTCACAAAGGGGACGGGTAGAAATAATTGGAACATGCCTAATAATCAAAAGGCATATTTCTTTAAATTAATTGTAGAATTTAAATATTTTCATTTGTACATTATTATAAAAGATCTCTGATATATGGGTATGTGGAATCCATCTATGAACTTGTTGTGAGATGGAAACCGAACCGATCCGATTTTTACTCTGTTAAGACACACAAGTGGGTTTTTAGCTATCAAGACTTGTATATTTCTTTAAAAATAATTTACAAACTGATTTTAATTCTCTTAAGTACTTGAAAATGTTGGATCCAACTTGATCTCATAACAAAGTTTGGACCGACAAAACGAACACTAGCTTAACATACGTTGTTAGTTCAAAAACAATAGATATACATACTTGGTTAAGCATTATTTTATTTTAATGAGTTATCTCACAACAATTAAATTTTGGAAAGTTGACTTTGGGTTTGACCATTTGTCAAGACCCGAACCAACAACCCGAACACTCGTTAAAGACCGGTTTTAGTATCTTTAGCCCAATGGAACTTGCATTTTAGCATTTTTCCCACCTTATTTCTTAACATTGGTTTAGTAAATATTAAGGTTAGATGCTTTAACCCGGTTTCTAGCAAACTTGCATTTTTAAAGAGTTATTATTATAAATTTTTAAATAGTTACATTTTAAAACTTGAACTTTAAATTGTTTACTTTTTGCAACAATTATTTCATTCAAATATTCTTAAAACAACCTTTCTAAACCCGAACCTTCTTTCCTTTTAGGCTTTGTTCTATAAACCCGTCGTTCCAGAAAATCTCCAAATTATCAAATTTTCAAGTTTATTACTTGAACGTGAGTACATTCGTCCCCCGTTTTCTATCTTTATTTTGGTGGTGACATTTCATACTTATTCAAATTATGTGCTTTATATTCGAGTCTTAAATCACAAGTGTTATTGTATACTTTACTTAAATAATTGCTCGATTTGGTGTTCTATGCTTACATGATTATATGCTTTTGTGTTCAGCGTTTTTGGATGGTTGAATCATAAATCCGTGAACTATATGGTATTCTCTTATAGCACGGTGCCGTTAATGTATTCTTACTAATGACCTCATGAAATCCTAATCTATTTGGTTTCTCTTATAGACGGTGCCGCTAATGTATTCTTATTAGCGACCTCATATTATCAAATTATTGCTATTTATTTGTTGTTTCGTATACAAGATTGTGATTTTCTTATTACATACATGTTGTTCAAAACTATGAATTGCTCACCAACCTTTGTGTTGATAAACTTTATTTTATGAAATGTTACAGGTTTGCATCTAGGTTGATTATGGAGTTGGAGAAGAAAACGTTACAAATACCTCTAGGATATTAGCAAAAATGAACAATATTTAATTTGATGTATTTTTTTATATTTTGTTATGACTTGTTATGAATATTGTTATGTGACATTTTCGATGTTGTGAAATGAAATGAGTTTGTTAAATATTGTCGCTTTAAATAGTGTCATGTGATCGTTAAAACTCGGCATGTTCCGCCCCCTTTGGTCGGGGGTGACAGCTATGATATGCACTAGATTGGATGTGTCATGTGCTTTGAGTATGACAAGTAGATACCAACAAAATTGGGGAAGTAGCCATTGGATGGCGGTTATATATTGAAATACCTTAGAAGGACTAAGGATATGTTTCTAATATATGGCTCTGGTGAGCAGGAACTCGTTGTAAAGGATCGAGATGATTCTCGATCACAGTTGGGATATGTTTTCGTTATGAATGGTGGAGCTGTCTCTTGAAAGAGTGCAAAACAAGATGTAGTAGCATTGTCTACCATTGAATCGGAATACATCGCCGCCTCATTGGCAGCTCAAGAAGTTGCGTGGATGAGGAAATTCATTGATGATCTAGGGGTAGTCCATACCATTCGGGACCCCCTAGAGATCTTTTTTGACAACGAGGTGCGATTGCTCAAATCCAGGAATCCCGTGCACATCAAAAGACGAGGCACATTAAGCGGAGATTCAACTACAAAAGGGATGAAGTTGAAAAGGGAAATATATGTATTTGCAAAGTTCACACTGATCAAAACATTGCGGATCCACTCACGAAGCTCCTTGAAAGGCCAAAGCATGAGGGTCATCCTTGTGCCTTAGGACTTCGATATTCTTGTGATTGGATTTGATCTATTTTGTATTTGGATATAAGAACAATTGTTATTTTTCCTTTGAGTTATATTCCATTTTAGCATGTTTAAATCCGTGAATAAGTTAATTATTCTAAATGTTCGTATTCGCTCATACTTGTGGGAGCAAATTTGAAGGGAAGACTATTATGAACTTGAAATGGTGGATATTCATAAGGTATGAATATAGAGCAAGGGTTTGTTGTCAAGGTTCATAGATATTTAGGGATATAAATATTGGGCTGATCTGCTCTCAAATTTTACTGCATGGAATCATTGTGATTGGAGATCATAAGTAAATTTGAGTAAAGGCGAAAATAATATTATCCTCCGACCTGGATACATATTGGGTCTTGATATTCACCAAATATTATGCTTTGACCTAGTTCTTCGCTGCTCTGAAACATGACGGTACATAAGGCTAAGCTCAAGTGTAGTACGAGGTGATTGTGAAAGACGTATGTAGTCAATAGGGGATTTGTCCCTCTTATTCATTGAGAGTAAGATGTCTAAGGCCTGATAAGTTAAATATACAGAGAATGATCACTCTGTTTCTCTGGATTTGACATGACATATGTGGTAAAAGGATAAATGATATATTCACCTAAATCATTTTCAAGTGAGGGGCTTGAAGAGGATGATATATTCACGCATTAGGGGTAGTAAACCGTTGTTAGCCAGTATTTGCTACTTGCATCAATCTTCTATGTATCTTGTGCAAGTGGGAGATTGTTGGAATCGATCTGCTCAAGACACATTTTAGAGTTGATGGGGCTAGTACGATATTATTGTCATGATTTTGAAATTCTGATGTTTTTTGTTTTGTTTTTCAGTTGTCTTACTTGGCCCCGATCTTAGTGGTACTCTTGTTATAAGTTTTTTTTTATGGTCAAATTCAACAACATTAGTTTTTGAAAGTATTGCAACAAATAGTTTACAATTGAAACAATCAAGTTTAAGTTTAATCGGGTCAACTGAGTAATCAAGTTTAAGTTTAATCAACTCAGCCGTGAAGTACCGAGTGTGGTTATTATGACTTAAATTTCATGAAGGAGATCGTTCATGAAGGACTTCTCGTTGATAACAATGTACATGTAGTTTAACAGTTAACTTTTTTATAAGCACAACAAGCTCAAACCTTGAAACCAAATCGGTACCAAACCTTTAAGAACGGTTTAGTTTGGTTCGCTGTTAATTTTGAACCGTTTGGTTTCAGTTTTAACGGTTTGTCTCTTGGTTTGACTTAAGAACCGTCAAAACCGAACCGTGAACAACGGGCCCTTATAAAGGTCGTCTCAAAATTATAAAGTTAACTGAAATGTTTGTTTGCTTTGAATTGGGAGTGTCTTTTTAACCGTATTCGAATACCGAACCCGACTCGAAGTGACTCGAGACCCAAACAAACCGACCCGAATTTACCCCACCCGATTAAGAGTCAAACCCAAAACCGAAACTGTGTAGATGGGTCGGTATTTGTGTTCAAAGAAGTAGATTTGGAATGAAAGAATCTTTATAGTGCAGTAACTTTATGATCACATATGATATGATATGATATGAGTGGTTTATTTTTAAAGATTATACCTACAGTGTAATATATTCTGATATACACTATATTAAAAAAGGAATCTTTTAGTTTGGTATATCGTACTGCTTGTATGCATATTAAAGGTGAATATATATATATATAAACGTTTTTTTGTTTATTTTAATCTTACGTTGGGGGAGGCAAATACAAATACACGCGTGCGGTTTTCGATGCGGTTCGAGAAGAATGGTCGGCGTATACGACAAAGTGTATATCTTGTTAGTGATATATATGGTATCAAATATTAACCGATACTTTTGTTAACTTAGGGAATAAATATAATATTTTTATTTAGCATGTTTAATTTAGAAATAGAATGCGTGGTTTTTGCATCTATATTTTTAGTAATTAATGGAAATATTAATATTTATAAAAACAATTTATTTTAAAAAAAAGTTATACTATGCACGCATATATGCATGTCGTTAATGGGTGTCGTAAACACCGGTTTTGAAAGCGCGTCATAAATGCATGTCAAAAAGGTGTGTCAAATAGGTGTCATTAATGTGTGTCAATAAATATGACATGCAAAAAACGTGTCATGTTCAAGTTATGGCAGGGGCTTCCTTGACGAGCATTTACGTGTCATAAGTACCCATTAATGACACTCAATGCGTGTCATAAGTACCCATTTGCGCGCTACCACTTTAGATGATGATTATTTTAACGACTCATTTTTTAACCGCTTTAAAAGTTTTATTTTTAGTTCTTCAATCTAACTATTTGGAGTGGTTTTTTAGGCTTTGTTAGCATTTTGTGTAAATGCTTTTAAATAATTTCGTAACATAGTAGGAGATAAATTGGAAATATATCAAGGAATTATTATATGCGAATTTTACTATAAATTATTAATGAATGCAATAATTTTCACATGACATCATTCTAAGATGTCTACATAGATGACACCTAGATATCATCTCACATATTACATTTTCTATTAATGCCAAATCACCCTCAAATACTATATAAACCTCAAAATTACAACCACTCTAATTCATCTCTCTCTCTCTCTCTCTCTCTCTCTCTCTCTCTCTCTCTCTCTCTCTCTCTCTTTGATATACTAGATGTCAATATGTTGTATTCGTTTTCCATCTCTCTTCGATATATTAGCCACAGCATGCAGGTAAAGTATTTAAAGTATTTATTCTATGCTAACTTTCTATTCTCATATATTATTCTTTATTCTCATTGTCATTTTCTTTTCATTTTGTTGTTTGTATTCTTTTTAATGTTTCTATAATCTATTTAGGTTCTATATCAAACTCCAAGATTTAATGGACATGTTGAAGTTTTTGAGATATACGAAAGTATGGTTGATTATTATGATTTCCTTCCCTTATAATTTACATATGTAGTTTGTCACAGTTATGTACTAAATTGATTTATTTAATAATTATGTAAATTTGACATTTATTTATTTTAAATTATTTCAGGTTCTTACGGCCTAACATGGTAGATTGGCTAATTGTATGGATGAAGTATTTGATGAAAAATAGGTCGATTGTGTTTGTTTTTGTCATTACGAATGTATTTTAGTTATTAATTTACGATTATTTATTACTTTACGTAATAATTATTGTAAATTAATTCATTTTTTAAGAATAATCTTTATTTTTTCGGTTTTAACATGTATAAATCTTATCATGAAAATCTTGACAATAGTTTCGTCATAATTAAAAAAATTAACAGTATATTGTTTAGTTAGTGAACTAACAAAAAATGTAAAGTTTTTTTGAATTTTGATTTCTGAAAAAAGATATAATACAATTGGTTATGGAAAATTTAGTTTTCCATTATCTTATATTTGAACATTATAAATGGCTAAGTATCAAAATAAACCGTCTTCCTTTTAAAATATAAATATCCAATTTGAACCTTAATTTTAGTCTTAAGCATAACAAATTTAGACTATATTAAATACAGAATTTGGCAAATTTAAAAAATTTTCATAGTTTCAATATCAACAAACTTTTCATCTTTTTATATTTAAACAATTTTTAATTAGGCATAAATGTCAACATTAATATATAAAATTGAAAAAATAATTATATAATGAAATTCATTGTTAAATAAGTTAATAATGCCAATGAGTTTGAAACATAATTGACTGCAGAATGTTGTGGCTTTAATAAAATGTTAATCATCGAATGATTTCTATGTAATATAAATTTGATAATTATAACAAATTATTATGGAAAAATGCTGGAAATGATTGATCCGAGAATTCGGGAATTCAAACATTTAAAAATATTTCATAAGTTATTTTTAGGGGTTTCCTAATATAAGAAATTAGTTAAATGATCATAAAAAGTTTGTTATTCTACAAAGAGGAACAACAATGAAAATGATAAGAATGATTTGTAGCCACACAAAAAACGTACAAAAAATTATAAAAAGTTAATAAAAAAACATAACTCAGAATTTAATAAAAAACAAAAGAAAAGAAAAAACATAAAAAATTTCCATCAATCGTTTTAAAAAAAAAAGACCCAATGGTGATTGCAAAAGATCATTGTATCTTTTTGGTTATCAATGTGTTTTGTGTTTATTTTTGTCACACCCCGACCAAAGGTGGCATAACATGCCGAAAGACGATGATTTGCTCAAGAACACAAGACACTATTAAAATGACAATATTTAAACAGCCCATTCATTTCATTCAATCTTCAAAAGTAACACAACTTTTTCATACAAAATAACACCAAATACAAGAATTAAATTGTTCATTCTTCTAATAACCTAAACGGTCTCAAAATAAAATAATATCTTCAAACTTCAAACAACCAATAATCAAAACTGTAACAATGCATAAAATATATTTTGTCAACACGAATGTTGGTGAGCAATTTCATAGTTTTGAGTATATATAATATGAGGCCAAATCCACAACTCGTATATGAAACTATAAATAAAAGCAACAATTGCGGTAAATGTAAGGCCCCGTTACCGGTGCCCTACTTTGGACATTGGATTTACTCATAAACGTCGTTCTAAATATCAGAGTTAATTAAAACTTTACGCATAATGTAAAACTTTCATAACATAACAATAATAATTCATAACATGTCTTAAAACATTCTTATCTTTCAAAATTAAAACATTAAACATAAAACAACTTGCGTCTTCATATGTTAGACCCTTATTATTCCGCCAGCTCCACCATCGGTGCATTCCTTGGCAAAATGGCCCGGCTTACCGCACTTGTAGCATGCGGGTTTTGCAGTATAATAGGGAGCATAATGCCACACCTATCCACACTTATAACAGGCATTCGATCCCAGCCTGCATTTCCCACCATGAGCCTTACCACACTTATAACAAACATCCGACCCTTTACTCCACTTGCACTCATCTCCATGCATCTTTCCATACGTCTTGCATGATCTCTTCTCCCACAGTTTCTGCTTCTTATCCTTGGGGTACCACAACTGAGTACCGAGTCATTTAACAGGAGCAACCCATTTCTTATCCTTCTTCACTTCTCCCATCACAACATCATCCACAGCCAGGTCATCATAAACCATCTCCGCGAGCTCGACAACAGAGTCAAAAGTACCACGTTTATTCGCCCTGACTAGTATACGAACATTCTGCGGCAATCCTCTCACATAGCACTTGATCCTTTTAGCCACAAGGTTAACCATGTCGGGAACCAACCTAGACATGCGGTTGAACTCTGTGGTGTACTCTCGGTGTGTCATCTTTCCTGCATTCAAGTTCAGGAACTTCATCTCCGCCCTCTCAACTTCGGCGTCAGCACAGAACCTCTTCATTACCAACACTTTCAGATCCTCCCATCTCATTGCCTTAATCTCTTCCTAACTCTTCCTCTGCTCAATCGACTCCCGCTAATATATTGCTTCATCACCGAAGGATTGGGTAGCATAACCCATAGCTTGGTCAGGACGACACTCAAAAATACGGATAACCTTGTCCATAATGGTTATCCATTGCAGAGTAGCAAATACGTCACCCAAACCAGTCAGCTTTGGCGGATCGCAACCTTTGATAGACTTACAGTTGCACCCACCTCGGCCTCTTTTCCTATCATCGAGTTTCACCGACTTAAACACACTTGATTCCTCCTTCTCCCTCTCATCATCCTTTTTACCAGCTCCTTACGTCCTTTCAGCGGTTCTTACACGGCTTCCAGCAGACCCTTTAGGATTCAAGTTGTTCACTGCATCTGCTACCTCTTGAGCAATGGCAGCTTGAACAGCGGGGTTAAGTTGAAACCTTTTGTTTTTGCTTGGGTTTCGTCCAGCTGCGCTTCCTTCATCTCCTGTGTTGGAAGCTGTTTCTACCGAAGGTTGTTGCACACGACGAGGCCTGCCACAACGTCCAATGCGGCCTCCTGCTCCAACAACTGCCCTAGATCAAATCATCGTATTCTAGAAAGGAAAACACAAACGTCATCACTCAAGGAACTATTTAGTACAAGGATAGTAAGGCTAACAGGTAATAACAAAGGCCAGCTGTGATTAGCTGATGATATTACTCTCTGTGTCCTATACACATCCCTTTGTGAGTCCACTTGTGCTAGTTCTACTTCTAACAGTTAGACAGTCAAATAGTTCATATCATTATATACTCCTATCCCTAGCAATTAAGCTAGATTCATACATCTATATTTAGCAAATTAAGCTAACACCATACCTCGTTCTCTAGCAATTAAGATAGCATTCATTTATCATTCTACTTTATATGTGAAATTAATCACATACTTTACCTTTACTTAGCTTGCTTGAGTGACACATGGCTATCTTGATTGGCATCTTCTTTCCTTTCTTATTTAAATCTTATTCTCAGTTCGAGTCTAAGCACGTAGGATGCTTAAATCTCTTGAACTTTGCTCAGATACCAACTTATAAGGCCCCGTTACCGGTGCCCTACTTTAGACGTTGGATTTACTCATAAACGTAGTTCTATATATCAGAGTTAATTAAAACTTTACTTGGAATGTAAAACTTTCATAACAAAACAATAATAATTCTTAACATGTCTTAAATGCCAAATTAAACATAAAGCCAACTGTCGTCTTCAAATCCCAAACCCTTATTCTTCCGCCATGTGTCCCCACTCAAGCCAACTGTCTCATTCTACTCACCTGCGTGCATACTAAAAGTCAGCTACACTGAGTGAGTTCTAGTTAATCATACATCATACAATACATATACATACCTTCCATTATGCATCCGAAGATACATAATAATTACTTTACTATTTTACTTTCATTACATAGTCTCATACATATTCTCGTACTATATAATTATTGTCCATTCTATCTCAGATATTATCAGGGTCTGATCCCTCTAGCCGTGTCTATCTCAGATATTATTAGGGTCTAATCCCTTTCTTGTCTATCTCTGATATGATCAGGGTCTGATCCCTTTCTTCTCTATCTCAGATATTATTAGGGTCGGATCCCTTACTTCTTCATCTTCGTGCATACTGCTTTAATTACACATAACGTACATATACTTTCTTTAATCATTCATACATATTCATATGTTGTACATATATAAATATATATATATATATATATATATATATCATTACTCATTCATCTTTCATATACATTCCTCCCTTGTCAATACGTGCAATATCCGAAGATCGTTCACGTATCGACAAGCCTTCATTCACAATCATATCATAATATCCATCACACGAATCATACATGGCATACACTTACCTTTAAAGGTAAGTGTACTAACTATCACATCGAGTATGCACACAGCCCCGAAAACACAACAAGGAAATGGGGCTAGAAACTCACCTGAATGCGGTTACGTTCACAGTTAATGGTAATCCCTTTATTTAGTTGTGCACGGCTAACTGTATAACAATTGCGTGTATTAATTAATACCACTTACATAACGTATTTCTAGTTTAATCGTAACCCTCAACGAACGGGGGTCCAGGGGCAGCGCCCCTTGCAGCGGGGTTCTAGAGGCGGCAGCCGCTAGCGGGGTGCAAGGGGCAGAGCCCATTAACTTTCTTAACACATTTTCCATTAGGATTTTAAATTATTTTCTAATTAGCTAACTCATTCGATATAATGAATTACGCCTCCTTCGTTAACTAATTCATTATCTTACATGTCTGATTCGTTAGCTGGTTCGCTAGCGTAATTCGTTATATTATCATGGCTTGCTTCGTCATCTGGTTTGCTATCTCATCATAACGAATTGGCAAGTAACGAATCACCTGATTCGTAATCTGGTTCGTTGTCTTAATATAATGAATTAGGCGAGTAATAAATCACTTGATTCGTTATCTGATCATAACAAACTGGGGAACTAATTCGTTATCTGGACATGACTAATGGATGAGCTAATTAGTTATTTCAACATAACGAATTGCATTAATCTTATCCGGACTTTGACTCAGGGTCAAAGTCAAAATTACCTAGAACACCCAACAAGTCAACACAAGCGGATTCAGCAATTAATCCTCAAATCTCAACCAAATAACACGAATTTAGTATCCAGAGACTCGTAATCCTAACGCCTACAAACCCCAATCTTCCAATCGACAAAACATTCATCTTTAAAGGGTGCGATATATATATATATATATATATATATATATATATATATATATATATATATATATATATATATATATATATATATGTAGGTGCGGCTCAACAGTCAATCATTTAACCAATCTAATGTTAATGAATTGCACTGTGTGGGTTCGTTTGATTCGTTTTCATCACTTTTATCCAGATCTAAGATTACCTAAATGAGTTCAAACCTAAATGAACTAATTTACGTTGTAAACTTCCCTTAAACGAGTTGGTTCACGAACATGATCTAGTAATGATGTTGTTTTGGTTTGTCACGACAATCTAGCACCAATGGGATCTTGTTTCCACCATCGGATCTTGGCTCAGGATATTGGATAGTGTTTGTATGTGTGTTCCAAGGTGTAGGCTATGCTGTAGAGAAGGATAAAAATGGAAAGGTTTAGGGTTTAAGGGGTATTTATACTCCCTTAAGCCCATGGACCTAGGGCCCGTTCCATTTCTTATTCCATCTTTTAAAGTCCGAGCCCATCATCTTATAGTTTAATATCTAAACTGACACACGACACTTCATTGAATAAATGAAATTCCATTAATTTATTATAATCAAAAGCAGGATGTTACAGTATATAAATCATATATAAATGATGATTCTTTCTAATTGGTAACAACCAACATACTCGAATAATGAGACCTTATTCTACTAGCACAAGGATAATGTAGTTAGGGGTGCGTATGATCTTAGTTATTGAGGCTCAACAACAAAAAAAATAAGCACTCGTGTATGTAAAGCATATGAGGCAAATAACACAAAATAGGGCATTCAAGGTATCATACACCCTAGAGTTTGTTGTTTGAGGATCTAGTATTTTAAATCGTTCTTGTTTGGAATAGCTATGCATGTAACCCCCAAAGTATAAAATGAAAACGGGGGGAGGGGGTGTGAAGTGTATTCACTTGGAATAAGTGACTTGAAGAAGAACTTGTTCAATTGATAGCTTGGGAAAGGGCTCGACGAGTTAACGGAAGAATCCTAGATTAAAAAGGTCCATAAGTTAGTTGGATGTATGGTGAAAACTTAAAGTGAAATAAAAGGCAAGTAAAAATAAATAAACAAAGTTTTGGGTTTAAAGTGAAATAAAACTTAAGTAAATAAAATGACTGTTTAAAAGTATGTTATCTCGGAATCGTGTCTCGGTGTTTCTATCCATAAGTTTTACTTAACCTTTGTTAAGTAAATGTGTAGGGATTGGTTTAATGCAATAGTGCACGACCCTTGTCAGATAAATACCAAAACAAGATTCAACGAGTGTTCGGTTTAGTCGGTTCGGGTCTTGATATTTGGTTATGTCCGAATCCGATATTCCAAAATGATAAATTTTATGAGAATACTCATTAAATAGAAAGCTTAACTAAGTTAGAATACTATGATGAAGAACTCCAAACGCCAATGTTAAGCGGGTGTCAAGTCCAAGCTTGTTATAAGATCAAGTTGGTTCCAACATCCCAAGTACTTTGAGAAAACATTTATAATCAGTTTATAAAAAGATCATTTAAAGAAAATATAAGATTCGGTAGCCCGAAACACAACTAGTGTGTTTTAAGCAAGTGAACTCGGTTTGGTTCGGTTTATATGGTTTGGTTGGTTCAAGACTTGGTATATGACCAAGTATGGGTCCAACATAACCATAACATAATAAAAAATACAAACAGTAAATAAAATAACTTAAACAATTGAATTTTATATACAACTTTGTTTTAAAATAATGAAATAAAGAGTTAAACGAGAGTTCGGCTTCGGTTCGGTCGATGACTCGGTATGAGACCGAGGTTGGTTTCCACATAGCCAAAACTGTAGAACTAATATAAAATCTTAAAATTCAGATCTTAAACACAAACAGAAAGCTTAAACGAATCAAAACGTTAAAATGGACTAAAATAGCCTTTTCATGCGGATTTGCCATAAAATGGCATAAATACCTAATCCAACCATTGTTGGAGAAAAGAAAGTAAAGAAGAAGGGTATTATAATAAAAAAAACTGAAAATATGAGATTTAATTACCAAAATTGGATTCAAATCTAAGATTATCTTATGTTAGAAAGTCCAACTATCTAGAACATGGGAATGGAAGCTTATAACTAATATTAGAGAGAGTTTT
Organism: Bidens hawaiensis; assembly: GCF_021521415.1. Classification (NCBI taxonomy): domain Eukaryota; kingdom Viridiplantae; phylum Streptophyta; class Magnoliopsida; order Asterales; family Asteraceae; genus Bidens; species Bidens hawaiensis. Next base: position 42,870 of record NW_027499368.1, read on the forward strand.
GAGGTTTGAGCAGCTGAAAATGGGTAGAAATGGGTTGGTATTTATACGTAAAGGGTAAGGGAGTTGTCACCAAGTTCAACCAATAGGATTACATGCATTTAAGATGGCTGGTTGGGGGGGGGTGGGTTAAATGAAGTTAAAACCTTTAATTTAATTAAATTAATTAAAAGAGTTATAATAATTAAAATAAATCTGGACGTAAGGTATATTTTAGTTGGTAAAATATTTATGGGATTTATCTTGGTTGGTGTTTGGCAACTTTGGTCCTTGTTCATTTTAAGTCGTTTTTAGCCATAAAAAAGTGTTTTAAAAGACCGTAAAGGGTGTTATCTTGATTTGAAAATTGTATAAAATAAATGAGACATAAAATACAAAATTTTATCAATAACGAAGGATCCTAAAGACAAAATGGGTCGGGTTTGCCAAAGAAATACAAATACGAATTTAAACCAAAAGAAAAATAGACGAATGTAACAGTCTTCCCTACTTTAGGAAATTTCGTCCCAAAATTAGGAAGAATCCGTAACGAACAGGTGCAGGTATTTTTCCTTCATAGCGTCTTCTCGTTCCCAAGTAAATTCAACGCCATTCCCTGATTCCCAATGGACTTTCATTAAACAGATGCAACTATGTTTGGTTCGTTTCTTATTGCGGTCCATGATTTCAATGGGTTTTTAACCATATGCATCGATTCGTCGATGCGCACTTCGTCGAGAGGTATATGGAGGTTACCTTCGGCTAAGCACTTTTTGAGATTCGAGATATGAAAGGTTGGATGAACACCGGCAAGTTCTGGCGGTAACGTGAGTTTTATAAGCCACTTTTCCAATCCTTTCGAGGATTTTGAATGGGCCTACGAAACGGCGTGCTAGTTTTCCTTTTTTTCCAAAAGGGACTACCCCCCTTCCAAGGGGATACTTTGAGAAGGACAAGGTCGCCAACATTGAACTCGAGAGGCTTTCGGCGTTAGTCGGCATACGTCTTTTGACAACTTCTAGCGGCAAGAACATTTTTGCGGATTTGATAGATACTATTGGTAGTGTCTTGGAACATCTCGGGACCGGTGATTTCGGCTTCACCAATCTCATTTGAAAAAATCGGAGAACGAAACTTGAGACCATAAAGAGCTTCGAAATGAGCCATACTAATGCTAGAATGATAGCAATTGTTGTATGAGAATTCGATAAGCGGGATATGAGAATCCTAATTTCCACCAAAATCAATAACACAAGATCAATGTATGTCTTCAAGGGTTTGGATTGAACACTCGGATTGGCCATCGGCTTGAGGGTGATAAGTGGTAGTAAGATCAAGGCGAGTACCTAAAGCTTCTTGAAGCGATTTCCAAAAACGGGAGGTGAAACGAGCATCAAGACCGGAGATAGTGGTCAACGGTATACCATGGCGGCACACAATTTCACGAACATAGATTTGAGTGAGTTGTTCGACAAAGTACTTCTCTAGGATCGGGATGAAGTGAGCCGATTTGGTTAATCGATCGATGATTACCCAAATACTATCATTTTGCTTTTGAGTGTGGGGTAATTTGGTGATAAAGTCCATAGAAATGTCTTCCCCCTTTAGAAATGGGAATAGGAGGTTGCTCGAGTAAAATAAAAGGTTTTTGATGTTCGGATTTAACCTTTGAACTTGTAAGACATTTTGAGCCGTAAAGTTCCATGTCCTTCTTCATACTCGGCCACCAATAAATAGACAGAAGATCAAATTACATTTTATTCGCACCGGGATGCAAAGAATATCGCGACATATGAGCTTCATCGAGAGTGAAAGTATGAAGTTCATCACGATCGGGAACCCATAAATGGTTAAGGAAATAAAGCAAGCCATTGGGTTTAGCTTCGAGTGGAAGTTCGGCTCCACATGATATTTCGTCGTACATGGTGCCTTCATCAACAGTGGTGCATTGAGCTCGATAGATGTTGTATAGAAGATCGGTTTAGATGATGAAGCTATGAAGCAGAATGGATTTGATATTAACTTTATTACTAAGGCCACGACCACGACATTCGCTTTACCGGGGTGGTAGATAATTTCTCAATCGTAATCGCTAAGTGTGACAAATGAAAATTTTTGCTTAAATACGAGTAACACTTTCAAAATATTAGAGGCACAAGCATATAGACTGAAAGTCTACTGACGTACTAAATGTACAGTGAACAAATATATAGACTAAAAGTCTACTGAGGTACTGAATGTACAGTGAACAAACATATAGACATGAAGTCTACTGAATTTACTAAGACCAAACACATTGACGAAAGTCGACTGGTGTACTTAGTAGCATATCAATTTTCGGGATGAAAATTCTTTCAACAAGGGGATGATGTGACACCCGGCATTTTCAGGTTAACTACGTTAACTAAACCCAGTTAAATCCTGTTGACTGTGTCATTAAACCCGGTTAGTTATGTTAACTACGTTAAGGAACTCTTATACATGTAGTGTCGTGTATGCATACATTGAGTTAGTCGTGTCATTGGTGACCTAAGTGAGACTAGTTATTGATAACTAGAATATAAACTTGTCACACATGCTATATGTTATAATAAACTTGTCACACATGTTATAATATGTGATAGGTTATAATAAACTTGTCACACATGATATGTTACATGTATTATATGTGATGGATGAAATTGTGTTACATACTACATGATTAGTTGTTATATACTTATATGTTGTAGGAGAAGTGAATAATTAAAATAACATAACCTATGATATATTACATGACAAGTAACAAAAAGTTTAGTACACAACATATGATTACTAGAAAATGTTTATAATAGAATGTAACATGTCACATGTAATAAAAAATGACATAACCTAAAGTTTAATAAAATTGATTATGCTTTAATGATTGAATTAATGATGATTAAATAGCAATGAATGTTATAGCTTTTCTTTTCTCTATTTTGGCCGTCCATTTCACACCCACACACACACTTGTATTTTTTAAAAGTTCTCTCAAATATCATAAACACCTTGGTGATTCTTAGAAGCAAGGGTGTAGAGTTCTTGGACCAAGCAATAGGTAAATATGGTTTTGTACATATTTTTATTCATATTTTGATTTTTTGTCTTGAAAACCTACTATCCAAATAATCGGATTTGTGAAAAATGAATCAAGGATGATCAAGGTTGATTGTTAAAAGAAATTTTGTGTCTTATTAAAAAAGAAAGGATGGAAACCTTTTTGTAACTAAATACTATTTTATAAATCAGTAAAATAATGAAAGAAATGATATTTGATTATAGAAAATGGTTCCTTGATGATTAAAGATCTTAAGGATATAAGAGTTATGATTTTTGTGACTTTTGGTTTGAATCTGCTTGTTGACATATTCCGTGTTTTAGATTATAGTTTGAATAACTTGATGATACATTGGTATTTCTAATTTATTTTTGATACTATGATTAAATACATTGAATCAAGGTCTTAAAACGTCAAGAATCATAATATTTGGACTTTGTTTGACTAGTTTTTAGTAATTTACAAATCGGGTTGCAATCCTGATTGAAAGAGACATTTTCTGAGTTGTGTTGTAAATTGTATAACTTGTGATTGAAAATAGTTATGGGTGTCATTCCACTTCTGAAATGTTATAAATTGAAGTAGGAAGCTAATACAATTGGTCTTGCATCAATTGGACAATAATAGAAATTTTGGCAAATATTTGGGTACTACTATGTTAAAATAGAGACTGAAAATAGGTTGTTGTAGAGTGTGAATATTCTTTGTATTTGTGTGAACTGGAAAATTATAAGAAAAATATATGTTATACCTAATAATTGTTAGAATATGTGTGAATTATTTGGTAATTTAATTGCAATTTTTTCTTTGCTAGAAAAATCAGTTTTGATGATTGAAAACTTGTTAAGGATGATTAGCATATTGGTTAGTAAAAATAATTGTAGTTTGTAATAGAATGATTGTGGTAAATTGGATTTTGACTTGATGGGTCAACTTAGAACTATTTGACTAAGTGGTTAGTCTTCCTTGTGAAGTGTTGAAAAGTGGTAGAAGTTAAGACTTAGTCATAGAATTGTATGAAAAGTGGCAAATGCACATTACTTGATTGTTGTTAAATTGTGACTAGGAACATCATGTAATCATTCTAAGTCTAGAATATTGGTCAAAAGTCTTCAATGGGTCGTCGGTCAACATTTTGGTCAAAGGTTAATATTTTGGTCAAATGTCATCATTTTGGTCAACGGTCAGCAGAACTCAAATTTTAGTCTTTGGACATCGAGACTTGGACTTTTTAGACAACGGTCAACAACTTGGACCTTTTGGTCAAAAGTCAAACGATAAGTCAAACTTTGGTCAGAGTCAACGAAAAGTCAAACTTTGGTCAAAGTCAACAAAAAGTCAAACTTCAAATAAACAAGGGAATTGTTTGGATACTAAGGGTTCTAGGAATCGCTTAGCATATACTTATAGTGCTTGTATGATTTAGGCACTAGAACAACTTTGACTTAAACAGTTGATTTTCAATTTGAACCGCATTCGAGGTGAGTTTCACTACCCCACTTTTTACATACTCCTTTTGGGGGGGGGGGGGGGGAACATGCAACATCAAACTTTTTGGATAATTGTAGACTTTTTAATACCTCATGTGTACATAGTGCACTTAAACTGAAGTCCCCCATGCACATTGGACAGTTAACAATTGTACATTGGCTCTGTAATGAAAGGTAGTACTACTGGGTTTGACGAACCCCCTCGGGGCTCTCGGTTGAAGGAGTCGCCGGGCGTTTCATTTACTAGGAACGCAATATGCACTAGTCTTATATTAGACTCCGTGGGTGGCAAACAAACTAACAAGTCAGCATCGGTCACAATGGAACTCACACTAATGTAACATGATTGCTAGCGTAATTAACTAGCGGTATTACTAATGCATACATTATCCATGCTTTATTGCATATAACGTTTACTTACTAAATGGTTGGTTTAACAAACCTATTTTTGAACTCAAACTTGTGAACTCACCAGCCGTTGTGTTGACCCGTTTTAGCATGTCTTTCTCAAGTGTTTAAGGTACACATGCGAAGTTGAAATGAGTCTAGGATGCAAGGATCCCACTAAGTATCGAATTATGCTGGGAGTCTTTAATGAAATGTTATGTCTGGGCGTCTTGACACGCGCTCTGTATTTTTAAGTGTTTTCATATATTATACGCTTCCGCAAATGTAAAAACTTTATTGTAAATGTATTTACCTCATTTATGATGAGCAATAATATTTAAATATTTTCCATTATAAATTGATTGTTCGTTATGACACATGGCTAGATCCTGGTATGCAACGCGCCTCACGGTAAAACCCAGTTAGTCAAAAATTGAGGGTGTGACAGATTGGTATCAGAGCCATTGGTTATAGTGTACTAGGTTTGTTTTCAAAAACCAGTCTATAACCGTTTTCAAAGCTTTTTGTCAGTTTTAATACTTACAAACCCAGAAATACATTTCCCTCATTCATGCACTGCATATGTGTACGCGTCGTATTCGCACCGCATTAATTTCACACTGATCTTCTTCACTCATTTATGACAAGCATATTAATCATGCATTTGCATACACATTTATTATGTACTTGGGGTATAGTACATAACCACTTAACACTACAATGCCATATGGGTATGTCGACATCATCCACAACATTATCCTCGGATAAGGAGCACACCACTCTTGTTGTCACATCGGAACCTTCACCCATTCTAACATCATTGGAGCCGAAGAAATACCGGTTTGAATATAGCAATGACATCGTCTAGAATGATGAGTCATCTCAGTCCCTTGCACGGGCAACGCCAAACGAATATAACCTCTTCAAGAGTTGGGTATGTCAGAAGTGAGTCTCCTATCTATCTACTATCTTTAGTATCCTAAACTTTCTAGCCATACTACACTCCAAACTCCAAAATTGAGTCTCGGGTGAGACACATCTCTTTGAGACAGACCCTTGAAGAATTTTTTTCAAAGAAATTCATCGGCATTGAGATGCCATAGTTTTCATTCCTGAGCAGCGCGCTTATTTCATTAGTCGATGCTGCTTGAACAGTAGATTGACTGTGCAACTGAAAACATCTTGCTTATGGTACACTCAAAGTCTATTCTGACGTAGAAGGAAAAAATGCTTACTTCACTTTATTTCTAGATTATGTCTAACTCATACTTCGATTGCATGTTTGCGTCACGAACATGTATTCTTCTGCCATCTGTAAAGCTGAACTCTTAGCGTGTTCAACTCGAGTGAATACTCGGATAATATATTCACAACCAATGTTTTGGGTGAAACTCTGAACTAATCTATGTACGATCAGTAAAATGTCTTTTTTCTCACATTTTCATGATTAGTATCATTTCTGCAATCCAAACTAAGGGACAATTTGAAGCATGGTGGGAGGAATTGGGCTGATGTTGTAAACCGAATTATTATTTTGGGTGCACACTTAATAATAATTTACGGTGCATGTGAATCCTGATGAATCCTATAGTGTGGTCATAGTCCATGAATCTCGAATCTAAGTTTCCACTGTTGCTGGAAGCTCTCATAACTAGTCCAACACTAGTAGAAATTGTATAATATGTTCTATAACTAGTAGAAGCGACTAGCCGATTGAAGATGGATCCTCATAAAATTGGATGTTTTAGTTACCAATATGCAAGTTATTTTGGCAAGCTTAAGATTTCTTTTCCAAACCTTTTTATGAAAATAATCTGAATTCAAAACCTTTCTAGCATTTCGTGGCAAGACCTATAACCCTAGTGTATATACGATGTTTTAAGAACCTCTTGTAAACCAACACCATGTTTGTGCGACCTAGCTAAAAGTTCTTGTTGATATACTTACCCTGACGAATTGTTAACTCCCATTTTAGCTTGAAATTTTTTTTTCGACCATGAAAAACTCAATAATAAGACTATTCCATAAGATAATTCCATTTTCTTAAGGACATTGGAAAACATAATTTAAACCATCGAACCTCCACTAGAATGCGATGAATTGGAATACCTTATGCACGGATGGAACGGTAACCCTACAACAAAACTCTTTGAGAAATGTCTTCTTTAACACCCCTCTTTGGCTAACATTCTCAAAAACAATTTTAATCACTCGCCTCATCTTGACCCCGTGAACTAGCTACTAGTATGGTCCTTCCTCAACTCTCATGGAAATCGGTAATTTAGTTATGTAACCATTCATAAAGTGTTGAATCTTCCTCTCGACCCATATCTCTAAAGACACCTTTTGGCCCCGTAGCAATGATCCTTAATCGTCTGAAGTAACGCCTTGATCATATGTGAAGGCTGATGGTGTAACTCATCTTATGTGCCTATAGTAACAAAGAACAGGTTTTTGATACAAACCACCAGCACTGGCTTGCCCTAGTTGGAGTCAAACCCCGAATAGCCTAAGTATTACTGAATTCCCTCGTGAAGGAAACTAAATCGATTTCTTCCCATTTGTCTTTAGTACAAGCTCGAACCCGCTAATGCCATCAATTTGCACGAACATAACGCAGTGATAAATACCAAAGCTAGACTTCAATAGAACAGCGAGTGTGACCTTGACAAGATATGGTTCAACTTTTCTTCTAGTAAACAAACAACAAAGTGATGGATATACTATCCAATAGACGATCAACCTACGATAATGACTTTGCCTATGACGAACAATAATTTGAATGAAACTCGAATAACCGTGTCCTCATTATGACTTCTATTTCCCTAGGAACAAAGTTTAAGAAACAACGAAATTCTATTTCTAGGGTACCCTATACCGCACGACTAAGGACCAAATAGTTAACGTGAATAAGTCATGTTAGTTGGTGAATGACCATTCATCATCAAAACCCTCCTCAGATCCATAACTCACAAGGAACGACGAGTAACCATCCATCCAAGTATTTATATGGATTCATATTGGTCTATCTTAGATGAAAAACATATACTCATATTTTCTTGCCTGAAGTGAAGAAGAGAAATTTACCAGTTACACTTGACACTGGGAATACATAGTTTGGTTAGGATTGGTAATGAGAACCACTGAAGATGTGTTATTAGTGTGGTGAGTTAGCTGCGGTACACCATATATATAAACGCTAACGGTATGTCGATGTTGGGTACATCACTAACCGACTTTCATACCTTGATCATAGTTATGTTCGTTTTAACCTGAATCGGTATTCGAACCAAAGTGGTGGAGACAAGAGCTACCTTACGAACAAGAAATGATCCACTCACGTTAGGAGAGATATTTTCTAAATATGCCTTGTTTGATGTTGGACTTGAACCACAATGCCCGCTAAAGCAGAGGGCATGGGAAATCGTTTCATTGTGACTGGTTATTGGCATTCCTACATAAGGTACATTAGATGCCCATCCGACCTAATGACTAAACCTGCTAACCGAGATAGTTGATGAAGTCTTTTCTTTCGATACTTGGAACTAGTTACGGCCAGTCTCAATTAAATAACCCATTGGATATGAATTCTGCATTTGGTTAAATGTCGTTAACGTTGAACCACGTCTCTCATTCTCAGTGATAACGACAAACTTTTAGGCTAAAACCATATCATGTCCCTTGAGGCCAGACAAATACAAACATCAAAGTCGTTTGACTTGTTTCAAACAATCAGAAAACCTCATTGAAGATGGGAGCTAATTTCCATTATCTCCATTATTAATTTATCTTGAACTCCTATTGGATGCAACACCATTTGGGGTAATCATAATTCGTTTGACTAGAAACGCACAATCCTCTGTAATCATGGGTATTAACAATAAAGAGGAAAGAAATGAACCTTTGACCATACTTTTCAATTTCAAATATGGCAAGTCTTTGGTATTTCCCAAATATTCAAAACGATACCTAATTTTGGGCTTCATTCAGATAAAATGATTATAACACCAACTTGTTTGGTTGAAATGACATTGTATCCCTTCCGGAAGGTTAACTCCATTGTTTAGGAGTGGAAGAGCTCGTCCCGTTTTTGAAACATGATAAAGCATAAATTATCAAGAATGCATTTTTTTTTCTCTACGATCACTTAAAGTAACTCCTTTGGTATCTCCAAATCACGTGATCTTAGAAGTGGAGAAATTTTTACTTTAACCAAATTACTTTGATAGGAATTCTGGTACAAGCAATATCATCAACACTTTATTTCGGGACACATGTCCTTCGTGTCCAAGCCATCAACCTCAAAATTTATGTTGAACACAATCGTTTCACAAAACTTTACTATCTAACTATGTTGAGTAACGATCCAATCCGATAAACCATACCTCCCTGATTGAAAGAGCGCTAGCTTCCATAGTTTAAGCATAAGCCAAAGGACTTCTAAATCATATTTCAATTGGGCACATAGTATATTTTTATAATGGTTCCTCGTGTGGAATCGAGGAAACTCAACCTTGGCTAATCAGCATAATAGTGATCCGAATCTTATGTACATATTTGGGATGTTATAACCTGTGACAAGCTTCCTCATTATTGAGTTCCAGGAACTCAAATTACCACATTGACCAAAATAGGAAACAAGACGTATTAGTAATCGTACCTATTACTAAGCTTATCTGGAAATGAGAGTGAACTATTGAGACTCAACTCCTTTACTGCTTTTGAAATTTTGCCATTTCTTTACAAATGGATGCATATATTATAATGGCTTCCCTAAAATTATAAAAAGTCGTAGTTGAATGCATCAACTTTTACAAACATTGATCGGATATTCGTATGACAAACCTCTCGGTTTATTTTTTCTTAATATCTCTAATTAAGTGAATACAGGAATCTCATTTGGTTCGCAACAACATTAAAATCGTTAGTCTCAGCACTTCCTATTTGTTTATACTGTCAAGCGTTCAGACGCTTTCACTATCAAGAAACTATGGTTATAGTTTCCGTATATCATAATCAAAATTTCAAGTACGAAATTTCTTTCAACAAGGGGATGATGTGATAAATGAAATTTTTTGCTTAAATACAAGTAACACTGCCCAAGTATTAGTGGCACAAGCATATAGACTGAAAGTCTACTGACAGACTGAATGTACAATGAACAAATATATAGACTAAAATTCTACTGAGGTACTGAATGTAGAGTGAACAAACATATAGACATGAAGTCTACTGAATTTACTAAGACCAAATACATAGACGAAAGTCGACTAGTGTACTTAGTAGCATATCAATTTTCAGGACGAAAATTTCTTCAACAAGGGGATGATGTGAAACCCGGCATTTTCAGGTTAAATCGTTAACTAAACCCAGTTAAATCCTGTTGACCGTGTCGGTAAACCCAGTTAGTTCTATTAACTACGTTAAGGAACTCTTATACATGTAGTGTCATGTATGCATACATTTAGTTAGTCGTGTCATTGGTGACCTAAGTGAGGGTGACTAGTTATTGATAACTAGAATAATAAACTTGTCACACATTCTGGAATGTTATAAATTGAAGTATGAAGCTAATAAAATTGGTCTTGCATCAATTGGACAAATATAGAAATTCTGGCAAATATTTGTGTACTACTATGTTAAAACAGAAACTGAAATTAGGTTGTTTTAGAGTGTGAATATTTTGGTAATTTAATTACATGCTTTGGTTGGCTGGAAAAATCAGCTTTGATGATTGAAAACTTGTTAAGGATGATTAGCATATTGGTTAGTAAAAATAATTGTAGTTTGTATTAGAATGATTGTGGTAAATTGGATTTTGACTTGATGGGTCAACTTAGAACTATTTGACTAGGTGGTTAGTCTTACTTGTGAAGTGTTGAAAAGTGGTAGAAGTTAAGACTTAGTCATAGAACTGTATGAAAAGTGGCTAAGTGCACATTACTTGATTGTTATTAAATTGTGGCTAGGAACATCATGTAATCATTCTAAGTCTAGAATATTGGTCAAAAGTCATCAATGGGTCGTCGGTCAACATTTTGGTCAACGGTCAACAAAACTCAAATTTTAGTCTTTGGACATCGAGACTTGGACTTTTTAGTCAACGGTCAACAACTTGGACCTTTTGGTCAAAAGTAAAACAATAAGTCAAACTTTAGTCAAAGTCAACGAAAAGACAAACATTGGTCAAAGTCAACAAAAAGTCAAACTTTGGTCTAACTTCAAACAAACCAGGGAATTGTTTGGATACTAAGGGTTCTAGGAATCACTTAGCATATACTTATAGTGCTTTTATGATTTAGGGACTAGAAAAAATTTGACTTAAATAGTTGACTTTCAATTTGAACCGCATTCGAGGTGAGTTTCACTACCCCACTTTTTACTTACTCCTTTTGGGGGGAAAGCATGCAACATACAAACTTTTTGGATAATTGTAGACTTTTTAATACCTCATGTGTACATAGTGCACTTAAACTGAAGTCCCCCATGCACATTCTGTTGGGTTTTATACAAGGTTATCAAAGTTTCAAGTTAACCATTTTAACATGAAAACGCAACGGAAGCTTAGATTTTAAAACTTGTTAATGAACATACCATTATGTTAAAACTAGAACCCGAAGCCAAGGATCAAAATTACAAGAACAAGATGCTCACAAAATGTAAATTATACCTTCTTCTACCTTTAGAAGAACAAGAGGGTTGTTGAAGGGATGGTGGATGAATGACAAGCCTCCAAAGAAGAAGACCTCAAGAGTGTGATACCCCAAGCTATTTGTGACAACACACCAACTTGTTGCTAGGATTTGAACACTTGAACAAGCTCACAAAGCTCTCCCAAAACTGCCCAAAATGGCCGTGAGTTTTGGAGAGGAAGAGAGAGATATTTTTAATTCTTTACACACTTGAAATTAACAAAAGAACAAGACACTAATGCATGTATGGTGAATGGAGGATTAAAAGGAACCCATGACAAGTTACAAAGAGCATCTTGTTTTTGATTGGGTAAAACCACCACCCCCACATGGGTGGCCGGTTTTGTTTTGTTTTTTTTTTTTTTTTTTTTTTTCTTTTTTTGTTTTGTATTTTGTTTTAACCATTTAAAACATCTCCATTCATTTTATAAAACTCATTATTATAAAATGTACATACATTTATATAATTATTTAACCAATTAAATAATTAATTTATATAAACAAATTATCCAGATAATTTATTTAAATCCTCAAGTGTGTTTGTTTAGAAAACCAATTTTCTAAACACGTAGTGTTCGGTATTCGTTTAAATGATCAAATCATTAAAGAATACATTTGGTGTTGTCTAGCTTGTTATTTGGTATGACCCGACTTGGATCAAACACAGTTAGCCACATTAGTATAAGTATGTGTCTCGGGTATACGTAATTCCAACAATCTCCCACTTGCACGAGATACATAGAAAATTAATGCAAGTGGTAAATACCGCCTAACAACAGTTCACCACCCCTAATGTGTTTGACGAAGTGCCATTCAATAACATCATCCCTTCAAGTCCCTTACTTGATATGGTTTAGGTGAATCTATCATTATATCCCTTTGTAACTAGATGTCATGTTGGATCTAAGAGACATAGGCGATCATTCTCTTTACAATTCAACTTTATCAGGCCTTAGACATCTAAACTCTCAACACATAAGAGGAACAAATTCCATCTTGACTGTATACGCCTCTCATTATCACTTTATACTCCACCTGAGCTCATCCTTATGTACCATCTTTTACGAATAGCGAAGGGGAGAGTCAAAGTGTAATACTTGGTGAAAATCAAGACCCAGTATACATCTCAGGTCTAAGGATAATATGAAATTCTCCTTTACTCAAAATTACTAATGATCAGGTCCATTGACTCCATGTGGTAATATTGAGAGCGGGTCAGTCCAATATTCGTATCCCACAAATATCTATGAACCTTGGCAGCAAACCTATGCTCCATATTCATTCCTTATGAATATCCACCAATCCTAGTTCATAATAGTCTTGCTTCATATTTGTTCCCACAAATGTGATCGACTACGGACTTTTAGAATAAGATAACTTATTCATGGATTAAACATGCAAAATTAGAATTTAACTCAAGATTCCATAATCATATAAAAGAGTTAAATTACAAAAGTTTTTTTTAAACGTAAATACAAAATAGATCAAATCCAATTACTAGAATATCGAAGTCCTAAGCCACTCGCATGACGCTCATGTTTCGGTCTTTCTAGGAGCTTCGTGAATGGATCCGCAAGATTTTGATCAGTTCCAACTTTGCGAATACATATCTTTCCTTTTTCAACTTCATCCCTTATGTAGTTGAATCTCCGCTCTATGTGCCTTGTCTTTTGGTGCGAACGAGGTTCCTTGATTTGTGCAATCGCACCCTCGTTGTCACAAAAGATTTCTAGGGGGTCTTGAATGGTAGAGACCACCCCCAGATCAGTAATGAATTTCTTCAACCATGCAGCTTCCTGAGCTGCCAATGAAGCGGCGATGTATTCTGATTCTGTAGTGGACAATGCTACCACTTCCTGTTTTGAGCTCTTCCAAGAGACAGCTCCTCCATTAAGAGTGAACACATACCCAGATTGTGATCGAGAATCATCTCGATCAGTTTGGAAGCTCGCATCCGTGTAACCTTTTATAGCGAGTTCCTCCTCACCAGATCCATATATCAGAAACATATCCTTAGTTCTCCTAAGGTATTTCAATATGTTCTTAACAGCCATCCAATGACTGTTTCCTGGATTCTGTTGGTATCTGCTTGTCATGCTCAAAGCGCATGACACATCCGGTCTAGTACATATCATCGCATACATGATGGATCCTATAGCAGAAGCATATGGGATTTGTTTCATCATCTCTTGCTCACCCTTTGAGCTTGGACATTGAGCTGAACTCAATATGGTCCCTCTTTGAATAGGTACAAAACCTTTCTTGGAGTTTTCCATCTTGAACCTTTTCAAGATCTTATCAATGTATGTACTTTGGTTCAAACCTATCAAGCGCCTTGACCTATCCCTATAGATCTTTATTCCCAAAATATAGGCAGCTTCACCAAGATCCTTGATGGAAAATCTACTTCCAAGCCAAGCCTTAACGCTTTCCATGGTTGGAATGTCATTTCCAAATAGTAGAATGTCATCGACATACAATACTAAGAAGGTAATTATACTCCCACTAGCTTTCTTATACACACAAGCCTCATCAGCGTTTTTGATGAACCCAAAACTTTTGATTTCTTCATCAAAACGATGATTCCAAGTTCTAGATGCTTGTTTCAATCCATAGATTGATTTCTTTAACTTGCATACTTTATTAGGATGTTTTGGATCGACAAAACCTTCAGGCTGAACCATATAGACATCTTCCTCAAGATATCCATTTAAGAAAGCGGTCTTGACATCCATTTGCCAAATTTCATAATCATAATGTGCAGCTATGGCAAATAATATCCTAATAGACTTTAGCATTGCCACAGGCGAAAAAGTTTCATCATAATCAACCCCTTGAGTTTGAGTGAAACCCTTAGCTACAAGTCTTGCTTTATAAGTATCCAAGTTTCCATGCATATCAGTTTTTCTTTTGAAAACCCACTTACTTCCAACAGCTTTGGAGTTGAGTGGTGGTTCAACCAATTCCCAAACTTGGTTGTCATACATGGATTGCATCTCAACGTTCATGGCTTCAAGCCACTTGTCGCAATCATTCTTGGACATTGCATCACGGTATGTGGTTGGTTCATCCGAATCTACCACGTAGCAACCTTCTACAAAAAATCCATATCTTTCAGGTGGATTGCTAACTCTACCAGATCTGCGAACGTTTTGTGTGTTTTGATCAACCACTTGATTACTTTCAACAACCTCTTGTTGAGTGCTAGTATCAACCAATTGTGTATCATCTTGTGGTTCTTGATCCTCATCAAGTTTCACTGTTCTACTATTAGTTCCTTCCTTAAGGAACTTAGTTTCCAAGAACTTACCCTTTCGAGCAATAATAACATTTTGCTCACTAGGATCGTAAAAGTAATATCCTAAATCATCTTTAGGATAACCTATAAAGATACACTTAGTGGATCGGACTTCTAATTTGTTTGGGGTGTATTGCTTTACATAAGCTTCACAACCCCAAACTCTTAAGAATGATAGCGATGGAGCCTTTCCATGCCATATTTCAAAAGGTGTCTTCTCCACTTTCTTGGTTGGAGCCATATTCAATATGCGAACAGCGGAAAGTAAAGCATAGCCCCAAAATGATAGAGGTAAAGTGCTTCTAGCCATCATCGATCGAACCATATCTAATAGGGTACGATTTCTCCTTTCAGACACGCCATTATGTTGTGGTGTTCCAGGTGGAGTAAGTTGTGAAATAATTCCACAATTCTTAAGATGATCTTGAAAAACACCACTTAGGTATTCACCTCCTCTATCACTACGAAGTACTTTGATTGTGGTCTTGAGTTGTCTTTCTACTTCAGTTTTGAAGTCTTTGAACATTTCAAAAGCTTCATCTTTGTGTTTCAATAAGTACACATAACCATATCGACTATAATCGTCAATAAAGGTAATGAAGTATTTTTCACCATTCCTAGTCATTGGTCTAAAAGGACCACATACATCCGAATGTATGATACCCAATAATTCTTTTGACCTTTCAAAAGTTTTATTAAAGGGTTGCTTTGTCATTTTGCCTTGTAAACAAGATTCACATACATCAAATGAATCATACTCATTTGTTTCTAGAATACCACTCTTGCGAAGAGTTTGCATGCGATTCTTGCTTATATGTCCAAGGCGACAATGCCAAAGATAGGAATCACCCAAGTCCTTCTTGAGTTTCTTGGTGCTGACATTGTACATTGAACTACTATGTGACATACCACTTTGATCTATTTCATATATACCATTCATGGGTATAGCTTTAAAATAAAACATGCCATTCATCAAAACATGAATATCATAATCTATAAATTTAAGATCAAAGCCACATTGTTTTAAAAGGGACACGGAAATAATGTTTCTCCTTAACTTAGGAGCATACAAAACATTCTTCAAAATTACTTCCAAACCACTTGGAAGCTTTAACAAGTAGTCTCCTTGGGCTTGGACTTCAACTCTTGCTCCATTGCCCATAAAGAGACTAATGTCCCCTTTGTTGAGTTGTTTACTTCTTTTGAACCCCTGCAACAAATTGCAAATGTGAGTTCCACATCCGGTATCAAGTACCCATGTATTTGAAGAAATAACATTTAGTTCAATATGTATAGTAAAGATAATACCTGAGGTATGCCCCGCATCCCTCTTATCTTTTAACGCATTGAGATAGGTCGGACAATTCCTTTTCCAATGACCTATCTCTCCACACTCAAAGCATGGATCTTGCGCCGCAACCTTTTGCTTCTTTTCCTTCGGTTTGGTGGGCGTGATGGCTTTCCTCTTTCCTTTTCCTTGGACGTGGCCCTTGCCCTTAGCAACACTTGCTTTGGGGTTGGAGTTATGTCCCCTTTTTCCTTCATTGATTGTTAGAACGGGTAAAACCTTTTTACCCATTCCCGCTTCGGCCGTTCTTAGCATTGCGTGAAGCTCACCAATGCTTTTGTCCCATCCATTCATGTTATAATTCATGACAAAGGTTTCAAACCTTTTGGTCAAAGAGTTGAGGATCAAATCCGTAGCCAACTCATTAGATACGGGACAATTCAACCTACGAAGCTTTTCGATGTAGCTTTTCATCTTTAGGACATAAGATGAGATGCTTTGGGTTTCCTCCATACGACATGCATGAAACGCTCGAACCGTTTCGAAACGTTCCGCTCTAGCTTGTTGAAGGAACATTTCCTTCAATTGAGTTATCATGTCGTATGCCCCATGATGCTCGAAATCCTTTTGGATTTCGGGAATCATAGTCCCTAACATGAGGCAAGAGGCTTGCACCGAATCTTTGGTGTACTTGACCCAATCGTTATAAGCCTCCTCATTTTCCACGTCAGGCTCGTCGGGAATGGGATCGTCTAAGACATATGATATCTCTTCTTGCTTGAGAACTATTCTCAAGTTGCGATACCAATCCATAAAGTTATTATGGTTTAGACGATCCTTTTCAAGGATGGTTCTTAAGGATAGGTTACGGGTGTTATGGGTAGAGGTGTTTGCATTGTTAGCGGCCATCTACAAAATTTAACAAAGTTCTATTTAGTATTATAATTAATTTAATTATTAATACCCTTTTATTCCAGATTTTAAAATAATAATTAAATTCTAGAATCCAACGATAAATCAAATTTCGGTTAGGTGACCTTTATCCCGTTATTTGATTTAACAAGGTAGTCAACCTTGACAATTGCAACCCTTTGCAACTTCTAGAGGTATGGGACCATTCGAAATCCTTATTTCGTGTTGGCATGTTTATCCCATCAACACCATTGGATCCCATGCTTAGGTGACCTTTATCACATGGTTTCCAATTCAAGTCGTCCTACTTGTATAAACATGTAAGATTAACATACAAGTGGTTAGGTGACCTTTATCCCACAAATATGTTAATATTACCCTAAGTATATTAGTTTGCTCAAAATGGTTAGGTGACCTTTATCCCATTTAAAGTTCCCTAATACGTTAAGTGTCATACAAAAGGATAGTGTTAGACTTGTTTCTTTGGTAATTATGAAAAAGGGATTTTAAATTTTCAAATATTCTAGTTGAAAAACATTATGCCATATCCTAACATGCATTTAGAAATATGGCGATTTTGAAAAACCAATTTTCAAGGTTCTAGTTATAATAAAACCAATTTTATTATAGGTGAGTGATCGCTTAGTTTTAATAAACCCATTTAATTAAACTAATTGACGCGATATTACCAAAAATATATTAGAACCCGTTTTATGCTTGTTGTCGTTCCTATGTGACGGTTTGGATATCCTAATATCTATCAACCACACATTACATTAAGTAAAACAAACAACCAAGCATACACATGCAAAATATAGTCATAACCGAAAACCGCTAAATTTGACCATACTTGTTAGCCGAAACAAGTATAGGTCATAAGTCACACCTAAGGGACAAAACATGACACAAGGATGGAATGTTGACTCCCACTTGATCTTGCATCCAAATGCTTCAAGTATCCTTTCCAAGTTGTTGTGTTCTTGTTGGGCTTGTTAATGGGCTCCAAACTTCCAAAAGTCTTCTTGGGCCCAAGAGTGAAATTTATGGGCCTAATGGGCTTGAATCCCATGATGGGCCGGTGAGGCCCAACAAGCCCAAAATTTCGGTCCAAGGCCCAAATCCACCAATTCTTGCATCTTCAATTTTTTTACAACATGTATCCTAATACATATTTTTCTAAAATGAAGAAAATGCAACTAATCTACTTATTACATACCATTTATGAACAAATAAATTACACAAGCCTAAAATTATGAATTATTACAACCATATTGAATAATAAACATAATCAACATTCACAAAACAACAATCAACACATCCAAGGTCTAGGTTTCGGTTATGACACATCCAAACATACCAAATGTTCTAAGCATGCAACCTAAGCAACCAATGCCCAAAATATCACAAAGACAAAAGGTGCCCCCCCCCCCCCAAGAGGCTACGGCCACCCCCCCCCCCCCAAATTTTACAATTTTGATATTTCAACATCCAAATGTTAAATGGTTTCCTAAGATCTTTCCATGCATGTCAAGATCTTACAAAACCATGAGGGGTAAAATCCACCAAATTTTCGGACCCCTTTTTCACCCATGAAAAAAAAACGAAATTTAGGAACATGTAAGGAGCATAAGTCCTTGTAACCGGCTCTTGATGCCATTGTTGGGTTTTATACAAGGTTATCAAAGTTTCAAGTTAACCATTTTAACATGAAAACGCAACGGAAGCTTAGATTTTAAAACTTGTTAATGAACATACCATTATGTTAAAACTAGAACCCGAAGCCAAGGATCAAAATTACAAGAACAAGATGCTCACAAAATGTAAATTATACCTTCTTCTACCTTTAGAAGAACAAGAGGGTTGTTGAAGGGATGGTGGATGAATGACAAGCCTCCAAAGAAGAAGACCTCAAGAGTGTGATACCCCAAGCTATTTGTGACAACACACCAACTTGTTGCTAGGATTTGAACACTTGAACAAGCTCACAAAGCTCTCCCAAAACTGCCCAAAATGGCCGTGAGTTTTGGAGAGGAAGAGAGAGATATTTTTAATTCTTTACACACTTGAAATTAACAAAAGAACAAGACACTAATGCATGTATGGTGAATGGAGGATTAAAAGGAACCCATGACAAGTTACAAAGAGCATCTTGTTTTTGATTGGGTAAAACCACCACCCCCACATGGGTGGCCGGTTTTGTTTTGTTTTTTTTTTTTTTTTTTTTTTTCTTTTTTTGTTTTGTATTTTGTTTTAACCATTTAAAACATCTCCATTCATTTTATAAAACTCATTATTATAAAATGTACATACATTTATATAATTATTTAACCAATTAAATAATTAATTTATATAAACAAATTATCCAGATAATTTATTTAAATCCTCAAGTGTGTTTGTTTAGAAAACCAATTTTCTAAACACGTAGTGTTCGGTATTCGTTTAAATGATCAAATCATTAAAGAATACATTTGGTGTTGTCTAGCTTGTTATTTGGTATGACCCGACTTGGATCAAACACAGTTAGCCACATTAGTATAAGTATGTGTCTCGGGTATACGTAATTCCAACACATTCGACCGTTAACAATTGTACATTGGCTTTGTAATGAAAGGTAGTACTATTGAGTTTGACGAACCCCCTCGGGGCTCTCGGTTGAGGGAGTCGCCGGGCGTTTCATTTACTAGGAACGCAATATGCACTAGTCTTATATTAGACTCCGTGGGTGGCAAACAAACTAACAAGTCAACCTCGGTCACAATGAAACTCACACTAATGTAACATGATTGCTAGCGTAATTAACTAGCGGTATTACTAATGCATACATTATCCATGCTTTATTGGTTACAACGTTTACTTACTAAATGGTTTGTTTAACAAACCTGTTTTTAAACTCAATTCTGTGAACTCACCAACCGTTGTGTTGACCCGTTTTAGCATGTCTTTCTCAGGTGTTTAAGGTACACACGCGAAGTTGAAATGAGTCTAGGATGCAAGGATCCCACTAAGTATCGAATTATGATGGGAGTCATTAATGAAATGTTATGTCTGGGCGTCTTGACACGCACTCTAGGTTTTTAAGTGTTTTCATAAATTTTTCGCTTCCGCAAATGTAAAAACTTTATTGTAAATGTATTTACCTCATTTATGTTGAACAATAATATTTAAATATTTTCCATTATAAATTGGTTGTTCGTTATGACACATGGCTAGATCCTGGTATCTCACGCGCCTCACGGTAAAACCCCGTTAGTCGAAAATTGACGGTGTGACACTAAGTAATTCTGCCAACTAACGTTGTCTCATGTTGAGGTCATTTTGGTCAAAGATGCGTTGAAGACTTTTATGATCGGTGAATACAACACATTTCGCACCATATTGATAATGTCTCCAGATTTTGAGAGCGAAAACGACGGCACCAAGTTCGAGATCACAAGTCGTGTAATTCTTTTCGTGAACCTTAAGTTGTCTTGAGGAATATGTGATGCCTTGTCCTTGTTTCATGAGAAGGCAACCGAAACCTTGGTTGGATGCATTGCAAAATACCACAAAGTCTTTGGCAAGCTGCTATGTTAGCTGTAAGAAGCAAGACACTCTTTAACAGAACAGGAAGATATTTGCTTTCAGGACCAAATGATAGAATTGGATTTGACAAATCCAAGGCTATCTGCTACAACTGACAATTACCTGGTCATTGTTCAAGGGAGTGCAATCAACCTAGACAGTTTCAAAATAACTATCCAAGAAATCAGTTTCAATATATGAATCAGAATTAGGGTCAGCAAAGAAAATTCAAAACCTTCAACAACAACCAACAACAAAACCATCAGTAAGTAATCCCACAACAACAACCCTTTCAAAGTAATCAACAAAACCCTCCACAAGCTTCTACAAATCAAATCAGAAACAATCCTAACCTACCAAAAAACCAAGGAAATGTTTCCTTAGCTCAAGAACCACAACAAGAAGGTGGGTTTGACTGGAGTAATTATGCTGATGATATTGAAAAGGTAAATGCGGCTTTCATGGTTAAGATTGAAGGTTAAGCTGAATCCTCTTCATCTCAGATACATTCAAATCTATCAAAACTTATATTACTTGAAATGAATGAATCATTGAGATTGATAGTTGGAAAGCTGCAAAGTGAATGTTTTAAGAAACAAAGTATGATTAATGTTTATGAAATAAGTGATTTGACTTATGAGCAAAGGATTAAGAGTTTAGAAAAGGATTTTATGGATAGTTACATGATTAAATCCATATATGTCACTAAAATAGAAGAGTTGAATAAAATGTATCAGGATGAAAAGTTGAAGAATACTGAACTTCAAGTTGAAAATGATTTTCTGGAAAATTTAGTTTCAACTAGGAATATTTCTGGGAAGTTGAACAAGATCAAAGATGAAGATAAATACAAGGTTGTTCCTCCACATTTCAATAATAATTATTCATTGAAGGTTGAATGGTGATGATTTTGTTAAAACATGACTTTGAGCCACAAGGATTTCTGTGGAAACCAACAAGGTGAAACTCTAGTGACAAAAGAGACACTAGTGACATATGAAACACTTTTAACAAGTGTGAAGAGAGAGCTTGTCATTGAGGAATGCAAGAGCATAGTTCCATATGTGGGAACATCATATGAAACTTTCTATGACACAGATGCTTCTGTTGAATCCTGTGAAATTATTTATGAGGATCCCAAACCCAATGCAACATTTGTTCATGTTATTGATTATTTGCAAGCTGATCTAGCTTGTACTTCATAACTTAACTGATCATTTTTCTTTGAATTGTATAGGAACAGTCCACACCAATCAATGATGTATGGTATATGGACAGTGGATATTCCAGTCACATGACATGTGACAAGAGGGCAATGTTGAATTATGAGGAGAAATCTGAAGGACCTGTTGCATTTGGGAGTGATGAGAATGGAAGGAAAACTGTGGGGAAAGGTATTCTTACAAATGGAAAGGTTTATTTTGACAATGTATTTTATGTGGAAGGAGTACAATATAACCTATTGAGCATCTCACAAATGTATGATAAAGGTTATAAGGTTGGTATTGATGATTCACATTGTTTGATCCTCAAACCAGAATTTGTAATCTCTCCTGATATGATTATGATAATGGTTCCTAGAAATGGGAACTTGTATGAATTGAGAAAGAAAGATGCTATCTCTTGGGGTGGAACTTAATTTCTATCAAAGGACAATGAAAATGAAACAAAATTGTGGTACAGAAAGCTTTGTCATGTTAAATTAAGAACATGAAAAAAATTGTTAAAGGTGAACATGTAATTGGTTTATCCACAAGGGAGTTCAAGCTAGATGACAAATGCATTTCATGTCAAAGGGGAAAGCTTCACAAACCATCACACAAAGCAAAACTTGTATATTCAATTAAACAAGTACTGGAAATGCTTCACATGGATCTTTTTTGTCCTGTAAGTGTTCCTACTATAGGGAAGAAAAGATATTGCTTGGTGATCATAGATGATTATTCAAAATATACTTGGGTTTATTTTCTCAATTTCGAGGATGAGGCTGCTAAGTTAATTATATTATGTGTGACAAGGATTGAGAACCAACTAGATGTAATGGTGAAAGTCATGAGAAGTGACAATGGCACTGAATTTAAAAGTGGTGTTATTGCAGACTTCTGTCTTGCAAAAAGAAATCTTTAACAATTCAGTGCAACTAGAACTCCTAAATAAAATGTGTTGCAGATAGAAGAAACATGACACTCATTGAAGCTGCAAGAACCATGCTAGCATATGCTTATCTACCTGTTACCTTTTGGGCAGAAGTTATCAATACTGGTTGTTATGTTCAGAACAAGGTTCTTCTCAACAAAAATCAAGACAAAACTCCCTATGAGATTTTGTTTAAAAGGAACCCCTACATCAAGTTTCTTAAGTCCTTTGCATGCAAGTGCTCACTGTTGAATACCAAAGACTACTTGAACAAGTTTCAATCAAAATCTTTTGATTGATTCTTTGTTGGACACTCCACACACTCAAAAGCCTATAGAGTATATGTGAATGATCAATTGAGTGTGATTGAATCTTATGATGTTATTTTCAGTGAAAACCAGTTTAACACAGTGGATGAAGCATCTTGGCTGTTTGATCTTGAGATGCTAATCAAGTCCTTCAAGATTTATCCTGAAGACTTTGATGAAACTTTGTATATAACAAGTGTCCACGAAGAAAATTCTAAAAGGAAGGTTGATTTGGACACATTGTGGTCGAAAATTGCTGACAGAAATGCTGAATACTCTTTTGTTGAGAATACTCTGACATTGAAATAGAGAATGAGCATAATGACATTTTTGAGCAACCACCTGTTCTAGAAAGTCCAGTCATTGAAAATGTGCTAACTAACAATAGAAATGAATAAGAGCAAGTTGTCAAAAATGAAGAGCAAACTGATGATCAGTTTAATCAAGAACAAGCTGAAAGGCAACTAAATTTTTAAACCTTCTTTCAAAGATTGGATCACTAATGTACCTGACTGCTTCAAGGCCAGACGTTATGTTTATTGTTTATGTGTATGCAATATTCCAATCAAGTCCAAAATTGTGTCAAATTACTTTTGTCAAGAGGATTTTTTAGATATTTGAAAGGAAGACCTGATTTAGGGATATGGTACCCAAAGAACAATGCCTTCGATCTAATTGCCTACACTGATATTGACTATGATGGCTGCAACATGTGTAGAAAGTCTACATCTGGTGGATGTTAATTTCTGGGAGACAGGCTGGTGTCTTGGCAATGCAAGAAACAAGCAACTATGTCAATCTCAACTGCTGAAGTTGAGTGCATTGCTGCATCTGCCTGCTGTGCACAAGTCCTTTGGATTCATAATCAACTCCTAGACTATGGTTTTAATTACTTGAACACTCCTATCTTTATTGACAATAGTGCTGCTTTGTTCATAGTTAAGAACCCAATCCAACACTCCAAGACCAAGCACATTGAAATCAGACATCATTTCATTAGAGACTTTAATGAAAAAGGTCTAATTGAAATGAAAAGAGTTGACACTAGTGACAACTTGGCTGATATGTTCACCAAACCACTAGATAGAACTAGATTTCACTTTCTTTTGAAAGCTTTTGGAATGATCAACTCTGATGAGGTTTGATTGATGATGTGTGCTTCCTGTGCTAACATACTATCTTTAGAAAGGTCTTATTGAGTGAGTTTTACTTGATGTGTGATTATATGGCAATAATTAATTGATATGTGCTTTGATGTTTTTTAACTTTCAAGAAAACTTAGATGTTTTTATTGGATGTTTAACTCATTTGAGTAAACTTGATGCTTATTTGTACTAAAGAGAATTATTCATGTATTATCGGGTGTACTTTGATAGTTTTATACTATCGAGTAAACTTGGATGTTCAGAAAGATGTTATTATCAAGCACACTTGATGATTATGTGATACATGTATGAATATGCTTTACATATCTGTTTTGAGTAAACTTGGGTGTTTTAGTTGAAATTTGTATTTGTCTAGCATACTTCATAGTTTTCGAGTTATTTTATGAAATTACAAATGTTTTCAAGTAAACCTTGTTCATCGAGAAAACTCCATGTTTAGAGCACACTTGTCAATTGGTAAAACATTGCAAGTGTTCTCCAACCATACTTGTTCATTTCAGAAAATTTCAAGCAAACTTCACTTTTCGAGTACACTTTGTGCTTAGAGCATACTTGTATATCATAGGATAACAAGTTATCTCCATCACACTTTGCACTCTTGAACTATTTTCGAGTATACTTTTCTTTAAAGTGAACTTGATTAAATATTTGTTCACTTTTTCTTTTTAGTATTTTCGAGTAAGGTTTGTGAAATTAAGATATTCGAGTAAGGCTGACAATTAGAAATATCTCTAAGTTATTATTTTGGATTCTTTATTAATTCTGAGTAAGGTTGCCTATTTGATAAATTATACCTGATTATTTACCTGATGATTTATTTCTCGAGCAATCATGTATATTCAAGTAAGCTTCCTTCATCTTATCTATTTAGTTTTATTTTTAATTACTTTAAATATCTGACCAAACTCTGGGATAAGCAAGCTATGGAAATGAACTTTAACGAGCAAGCTTTATGCTATAATACTTAAAAATTATATTTTTGGCACTATTCATAAGCAAAACGAAAAAATGCATTTAAAACCCACTTTCAAAAATGTACAACACACACTATATAAGGGGGACTTAGAATATTGTACATTTCACTTTTCTTCCTCCTTCCGCTTTGCATTATTGCCAGCTCGCTCGTTACCCATAATCCCAATCGTTTATTCAAAATCCTAACCTAAAATTGTCAGCCAACTAAATCCGACTTGGTAAACTTCAATTGATAGTTTTCCGACACTCATTGTACGGATTTAGGGATTTAATTTCATCATCACTAACATCTCTGTTCTTTTTGTAGGTTATAAATTTGTCGAAGAACAAGTTCTTAAGGAAAATCTTTTATTCCTTCTTTAAATTATAACTTATTACATGTCAAAATTGTGAACTTTATGACTAATCTTCATTTTTAATGTGTTTTTGTTTGTGTTTATACATATATGGAGTACCCATTAGAGAATAAACATAATATGTGTGCTCCACTCCAGGTCACAGATGATAACAGACCGGTTGAACTGATGATACGTTGGTTGTAGCAGTCCAATATCCGTTTCTCTTTTACTGAAAGCCCGATTATATACAGAAATCACCAACTTGATTTTTGGAACTCTACTGAGTTGGAAGACGATATAAATGGTAGGCGGATAGAGGCTACCATTGCTAGGCATGAAGTGATCATCACTGAACAACTGATCGGGGCCAGCATGCAATTGAATAATGTAGTAGACGCCCCAATTCATTTTCCCCTAACCTTTTGTTGAGAATATTTCAAGAAACGATGGGCTATCAAGGAGATGTCCATGAGGGACAGTTCCAAAAGGGCATGTTTCCAAATCTGTACAGATTCTTAATCCACCATATTATACATGGTTTTACACCTAGGATGGGTTCGTGGACCCTGATGAGTAGGGAGATTGCCAATGCCATGGTGGCTGTTGTTTACAACGAACCGTTTAATTTTTCAAAATTGAAATTTGAAGGATTGGCATCCGTTTTGAGAAAGGAAGAGAGGGATAGATTTCTGGTATATCCCAGATTCTTGCAGATCACTTTCAACAAATTGATCCCTGATTTACCAACCTTGGGTACAACTCATGCATTATGGGATCCTAATGTTTACAGAAGGAGAGCAAGGTTGGCAGTCACTAGTAATTTTAATCCGGAAAATGAATTTGATATACTTTCTTGGCTGATAAATCATGACATGGAGATAATGGCGGTTCCAGAATCACCTTGGGTGACTTCTGAGGAGGAAGAGATGGAGGATGAAGACGAGTTAGAGTCAGATGATGGTGCAGATGAAGACGAGTTAGAGTCAGATGAAGACGAGAGGGAGGACATAGCCCAATTAATAACCAATCTCAAAACTTAAACCAAACCAAATCTCCAACCCAGACAAAATCCCCTACTCAAACCCAAAACCTGAACCAAACCCAATCTCAAACCCAAAGCTTAAACCAACCTTTAACCCAAACCAAAGACCAGCCAACACATGAACCATACATTCTTTAATATGTACCAACCAAACACACCATATCAATCCCCAACCCATTCCCAAACAACTTACCAACCACATATAACAACCTTCCAAATTATCCACACTCACACTGCTACAATCAGAACCAGAAACTGATTACCCTCAAACAACACAAATATCATTGAAAGCCCACCTCATGAACCCATCTACACTCAGAATCCTGACCCTTTTTCCTATATCACCAATCAACTCCCCTTTCCATGATGCAAATTTCTTACTCTTTGACTGGCATATGGATGTATTATTGTAAAACGACACTTTGAAAGGGAGAATGAGGAACTGAGGAAAAGAAATGCTGAACTAGAATCATTGTTAGCACAGGCTCAACAAAGGATTCAATCCCTGGTCACTGAGGTTGAGAAGACCTCAGCTGTACCAATACAGGGGGAGAATCCACCTGTGATCAATATGATGGATATTAATACATTGAAAAATCTATGTGCTGTGTATGGGAGTGATGATGAAGTAATTCAAGATTATGATGTAAATACAAATGATGTGGTGGTAGAGAAGGATATGGTAGATGAGATTGAGAAGGAAGTGGAGAATGTGGTTAATGAAGGTGAAAATGCGAATAATACTATGTGGATTGAAGCCATAACAATTGAGGCTGTAATGACTGATGTGATTAATAAGGAGGGAAATGGCACTGAGGAGCTTGTAATGTCAGGAGAGATTGTAGTATTGACAGATAAAACTTCTGAGATGGATGAGGAAGATGATGATGTAACTTCTGAGCTCAAAAAGGTGGATGAGGAGCTAGAATATTTTTTTGCTGAAATTGACAGTTTACCCGATGAACCAACCATGGTGAGGAATATTGGTCCATCCAAACCCCTGACTATGGATCAGGAAAGAAGAACGATGAAAGTCAAATATGTTTCCAAAACTGAAGAACAATTACAATCTTTGGAATCCAATAAGATCAAATCTAGTGATTAGGTGTTGATGATAGATGAAGGTCCTGAAAAGGCTGCTAAGAGGCATGTTTAAATAGTAGTTGAATGGATTCAAAGGGAAATGATCACAAGATTTTTGACTGATAAAAAAATTTAAGATCAAAGAATTTTGTTAGAAGAGGCGGAACTGAAAAAGAACCTGGATGTAAGACAGGGGGAGTTAGATCAAGAAGTTATTGAGGGACTGCTAAGACTTCAACAAACTGAAGAAGCTAACAAGCCTTTAGCTATAGTCTTGTACCAATTCAAGAAAACCCCAGAAACTCATAAATCAAAATCACCTGAGCAAGCCACTGCTAAGGCTGAAAACTAAAATTTAAATAAGCAGTTGGTCACTGAAATAGTTGGACAGATAGTGACTCAAATATTAGCAGAGAAATGGACTAAACAGATCATGGATGATCTAGGGAAGAATCAAGAGAGTTAGGATCGTGGTTATGAGAATAAATATGCAAAGACATATGAAAGGAAGAGAAATAGGGATGATAAAAATGAAAAATCTGATGAACCCATTCCAAAGATAAAGAAAAGTCCAATTCATGCAATACCTATTCAAGTTATTAAGCCTGCTGGTGCTGCAGATATATCTAAGATGAATGAACCTGAGATAAATGCCCTTGCAGATCTATCTGAAGCTAATGATGATGACACAGGTGATTCCCCATACATGGACATGACTGATGTTCATAAAGAGAACATACAAACCATGCTGGATAAAGTTAAAAAGGAAGCTCCTATAATTATAAGTCACATGAATCATGGTTATAAGTTTGAAACCCTGGCTCCTATGACTGATGAGGGCATGTTTCCAAATCTGTACAGATTCTTAATCCACCATATTATACATGGTTTTACACCTAGGATGGGTTCGTGGACCCTGATGAGTAGGGAGATTGCCAATGCCATGGTGGCTGTTGTTTACAACGAACCGTTTAATTTTTCAAAATTGAAATTTGAAGGATTGGCATCCGTTTTGAGAAAGGAAGAGAGGGATAGATTTCTGGTATATCCCAGATTCTTGCAGATCACTTTCAACAAATTGATCCCTGATTTACCAACCTTGGGTACAACTCATGCATTATGGGATCCTAATGTTTACAGAAGGAGAGCAAGGTTGGCAGTCACTAGTAATTTTAATCCGGAAAATGAATTTGATATACTTTCTTGGCTGATAAATCATGACATGGAGATAATGGCGGTTCCAGAATCACCTTGGGTGACTTCTGAGGAGGAAGAGATGGAGGATGAAGACGAGTTAGAGTCAGATGATGGTGCAGATGAAGACGAGTTAGAGTCAGATGAAGACGAGAGGGAGGACATAGCCCAATTAATAACCAATCTCAAAACTTAAACCAAACCAAATCTCCAACCCAGACAAAATCCCCTACTCAAACCCAAAACCTGAACCAAACCCAATCTCAAACCCAAAGCTTAAACCAACCTTTAACCCAAACCAAAGACCAGCCAACACATGAACCATACATTCTTTAATATGTACCAACCAAACACACCATATCAATCCCCAACCCATTCCCAAACAACTTACCAACCACATATAACAACCTTCCAAATTATCCACACTCACACTGCTACAATCAGAACCAGAAACTGATTACCCTCAAACAACACAAATATCATTGAAAGCCCACCTCATGAACCCATCTACACTCAGAATCCTGACCCTTTTTCCTATATCACCAATCAACTCCCCTTTCCATGATGCAAATTTCTTACTCTTTGACAGGCATATGGATGTATTATTGTAAAACGACACTTTGAAAGGGAGAATGAGGAACTGAGGAAAAGAAATGCTGAACTAGAATCATTGTTAGCACAGGCTCAACAAAGGATTCAATCCCTGGTCACTGAGGTTGAGAAGACCTCAGCTGTACCAATACAGGGGGAGAATCCACCTGTGATCAATATGATGGATATTAATACATTGAAAAATCTATGTGCTGTGTATGGGAGTGATGATGAAGTAATTCAAGATTATGATGTAAATACAAATGATGTGGTGGTAGAGAAGGATATGGTAGATGAGATTGAGAAGGAAGTGGAGAATGTGGTTAATGAAGGTGAAAATGCGAATAATACTATGTGGATTGAAGCCATAACAATTGAGGCTGTAATGACTGATGTGATTAATAAGGAGGGAAATGGCACTGAGGAGCTTGTAATGTCAGGAGAGATTGTAGTATTGACAGATAAAACTTCTGAGATGGATGAGGAAGATGATGATGTAACTTCTGAGCTCAAAAAGGTGGATGAGGAGCTAGAATATTTTTTTGCTGAAATTGACAGTTTACCCGATGAACCAACCATGGTGAGGAATATTGGTCCATCCAAACCCCTGACTATGGATCAGGAAAGAAGAACGATGAAAGTCAAATATGTTTCCAAAACTGAAGAACAATTACAATCTTTGGAATCCAATAAGATCAAATCTAGTGATTAGGTGTTGATGATAGATGAAGGTCCTGAAAAGGCTGCTAAGAGGCATGTTTAAATAGTAGTTGAATGGATTCAAAGGGAAATGATCACAAGATTTTTGACTGATAAAAAAATTTAAGATCAAAGAATTTTGTTAGAAGAGGCGGAACTGAAAAAGAACCTGGATGTAAGACAGGGGGAGTTAGATCAAGAAGTTATTGAGGGACTGCTAAGACTTCAACAAACTGAAGAAGCTAACAAGCCTTTAGCTATAGTCTTGTACCAATTCAAGAAAACCCCAGAAACTCATAAATCAAAATCACCTGAGCAAGCCACTGCTAAGGCTGAAAACTAAAATTTAAATAAGCAGTTGGTCACTGAAATAGTTGGACAGATAGTGACTCAAATATTAGCAGAGAAATGGACTAAACAGATCATGGATGATCTAGGGAAGAATCAAGAGAGTTAGGATCGTGGTTATGAGAATAAATATGCAAAGACATATGAAAGGAAGAGAAATAGGGATGATAAAAATGAAAAATCTGATGAACCCATTCCAAAGATAAAGAAAAGTCCAATTCATGCAATACCTATTCAAGTTATTAAGCCTGCTGGTGCTGCAGATATATCTAAGATGAATGAACCTGAGATAAATGCCCTTGCAGATCTATCTGAAGCTAATGATGATGACACAGGTGATTCCCCATACATGGACATGACTGATGTTCATAAAGAGAACATACAAACCATGCTGGATAAAGTTAAAAAGGAAGCTCCTATAATTATAAGTCACATGAATCATGGTTATAAGTTTGAAACCCTGGCTCCTATGACTGATGAGGAGTTGCTAGTACTATAGGATGAAGAGGTGGAATATTTGAAGAAAGAAAGAGAGAGAGAGAGAGTGTGAGAGAGAGAGAGATAGAGAGAGAGAGAGAAAGAGAGAAGAAACGTGGATACTCAAAAGGTTCTTGCTTACCTAAGACTTCATAGTTTCTTAGACAGGCAGTTGAGTCACATAAGATTTGAACTTGAGAGTGCCTACAATAAAATAACAGAAGGTGTTAAGAAAGAGGAACTTGAAAGAATGAAGAAGAAGGCAACTTATCAACAAGACAAGATTGAAAATCTCTACAAGAAGTATGGTGGGAAATGCAAATATTTGATTGATCATGGAATAGAAGTTTATGATGTGGATAAGATGAGCAAGAAAGAAGTTGAATATCAATTTAATACATTTTCAAGGAAAGTTCATTCTAAAACCAGCACTAGCAAGAGAAAACCGAGACTGATGACATTAGCTGAGATAGAAAAGAAGGCATAGGAGCAGGAGAAAGTAAATCTATTTGATAGATTGATGGAGACAATGGGTAAAATCGGTGAAACCAAAAATTTGAGCAGTAATGAAAAACTTTCAATGTATGAGTCTAAGAAGGCAGAGTTTAATCAACAGAAATCTAAAATATCTCAGGCTCCTCCCTTGATGACTGTAAAAGAAGAGCATGTTGAGGAATTGGTAAAGATAAATGTGCAGCCATTGGAGGATGAAAAAAAAATCAAAACCTTGAAAGGATTAATGTTTGGTAAAGTAATGGGTGACGGGGTATTTGACAAATATTGGCAAACGCCAATTAAAGGAATTATTTTATTCTGAGAAAGAAGAATGGGAAAAACTGGAAGCTAAAAAGAGAAGGTTGTTGGAGTTCCAGTGTGGACCAAGGGGTGAACCTATTCCGACTCAAAGATATGTCCCTGCTGGTACAATTGATGATGAGTAATGGAGATAATCACAACAACGATAAAGGAATGAGAAAAATATCTGAAGCTGGTCATGCTGCCAAAAGAAAAGATCATTGAGATGTTTGAAAAATCTAGTCATGTGAGGAGACATGTTCCCGAAAAGAAATATACACCCAGGTCTTCCACTGTAAGTGTCCCAATCCCAACCACTTGAGCAACACTTCAGAGACAACAAAGGCCACCATCTGAGGTGGACCTACCTTAGAAGATGTAATTTGATGGAAAAACAAAGGTTATTAAAGTGGTTATGAAAAGTGGATAATTGAATGAGATAATTTTTAAAGATGATTTTCAGGATTACAAGCGAGAGCAGTTAGAGGAGATGGCAAACTTGAACTTATATGATTATCATGATACTCAAAGGTTTGTAGGTCAGCAAAGGAATGAGCTCTCTATATATTTAAAGGATCAAGATACAAAAGGTTTTCCTCTGTTGAGCAAGAAGAAGAAATTAGAGCTCTAAAGTTATGAAAGGAACAAGAAGCAGAGTAGGATCACAGAAATAAGGCTGACTGAAGCCTCTTACAAGATTAAGACCAAGTTCTCCAACCCTTTGGCGAATCCTAAAGAGTGTTTGAATATGAGGCGGCGGATGACCAGGCCAAATCATGAAGTCCAAAAGAATGGAAAGATTACCAATATTGTATTTCAACCACATGATCAATCCTTCATTCTTAGAAACTCAGATGGACTAGCCCTGGGCATCATACAACACTAATCTTGAATTTCTTCATGTGGAGGATTTGGAGGATATAATCATATGGACTCTGCCCTCCCACATCCCCACCAGAGGGATATATTTTTGTTCAAGGAAAAAGCCCCAGCAGTTAATCTGGACAGAAGAAGGGAAGCATTAAGCTCTAGAAGATGAATATACTACTTATAGTTTAGGCTTGATTTGTAATGTCCTTGAGACAGAATTATAAGTTGTAAACTTTTTCATTATGATATGTAATTTTATATTTTGAGAATTTGATGTGTATTTTGATAAGTGTATGTAACCTAATAAGTGTTTTGGTACAGCTGAGAAAAGTGGATGTTCCAATCTAGGGGATATTGTTGGGATAAGAAAAGACCTAAGGAAGATTGGATCTTCTCAACCTCCTTGAAAATGGCTAAGTGTGGAAACCGAGAAAACTTAGGCCTCCCAGCAAGCTTATACTAATTCAAGCAAGGTATTTAACTGTCCGGACAAAGTTATCTTCTGGAATTCCTCTTAAGTGAAAGAACGAGCAAGGTTCACTTTGTCAAGCAAGGTTGTTCTTCAAGTCAAGCAAGGTTTGTTTCAGAGCAAACTCTTGACTAAACCAAGTTAACCAAGTATTTTGGTGGATCGAGCAAGGTTTATTCATAATAACCAGTGGTCCTAGCAAGCTTGATGGAACTTAATAAAGAAATTACTTAAGGATTTCTAAAGAGCAAGGTTCAACTTAGGGCAAGATACAATGTTAGTAGAACCCTTGGGTTTGTTCAAATAAGTTAAGTTAACAAAAGGTTGAAGGGGTCTCTGAAGAATAAGTTTGCCCGTGCGACCTTATCAAGCAAAGTTTGATATGGTCAAGAGGATTGAAGTCTGTTTGATGAATATTTTCGAAGAAAAATGTTTTTTGTAAAGCTTACTCGTGGAACTGTTTCCCAGCACACTTAATGGTTAACAGGTCTGCTCGCTGAAGAAAAAAGCTGCAAAGCTTGCCCGAAGACCTGTTTACACATAAAATCTTTTGTAATACGCTTGAATATGTTTTGTATAAATTAATAGGGTTTATAAAAAACGAATGTAAGGTGTAAGGGCAAACACATAAAAGAAAAATTTAGGGCACACATATGACAGGGAACAACGGACCAGAGAGAATATTGTGATTTGACGGCTGTCTCCCTCCTGTACGGAAAGCTGCAATAAATCCTGACATTCCACTTTGAAACCCTAAATGATTTTCATTTTATCCTTCACAATATATATGGAAATATTTTGAGTTACTTTGTGTGTTTGTTACTTTCATGTCCGTTGAGCAACATTTAAAGTGTTATTGATTCCGCCTTTAATATTCTATTGTTTTTCACAAAAAAATAGTAAGTCGTAATCTTCTTGTCAACACTTATGTGTGGGTTACGATTGTTAGCGGTTGAGCTAGTGAGTGAGCTATAAGGGATTGACAATTCATGTTTGCAAAGAGTGAGGATACAATTGTGAATGACCGAATCAATTGTGACGGAGCTACCATTGGCGACTTCAACGGAAAAAGGGCGAGAAAGTTTAGTGTGAGGTACGGCAAGGTTGACTCAAATTTAAAGGAAATAAAACTCTTATTAGAACCGATATAGATTAAAACTGAAGCTAAATGCTCATTTACTAAAAACCCACATTGTTGGCAACTTGAGCTTGGTTGGCGTTCATCATAAAAGCACGCTCGTGATTGCCGCATTTGACTTATTGAGCTAGAGGAGGAGGAATAGCTTGCATTTCTTGCGGAAGTGGAGGAGGAGGAAGAGCTTGCATTGCTTGGAGTGGTTGCACCGGAGGAGCAAGATTTGCGGGACTTGAGGTTGATAAGTTTGAACTTGGTATGCTTGGGTTTGGTAGTATGGTGGGGGGCATGATTTGAGCTTAGTTAACGAACGCAAGTCGAGGACAAGAATTGAAAAAATGATTCGGATCTCCACAATTGAAATAAGATCTAGGTTGATGGGGAGTTTGAGCAAAAGGCGCAGGACGGTTTGATTCCTTAGAGCAAACATTGGTGGAGAGGGTTTCTACGAGAGGTTTCCCGACACACATTGCTAAGGTGACCATAGCGGTTATACTTCATGCAATGGCGACAAGCAGAGAAAGCGAGATGATGGAGTTGCTAATTGTTACAAAAGGGATGCAAGCCGGAATAGGGTTTTGGGTTTTGAGGTGCTTGGGATTGCGATTGAGGTTGAGATGGGTGAGTGGCGGCATAGTTTCGGTGGTTGGGTTTGCTTTTCTTCTTGGAGTGGTGGGATGAGTTGGAGTAGTTTTTGGATAGGGGTTCAGGGTCAACTTTGGTGAGGGTTGATGGTTCGGGTGTACTCTTTTCACTAGGCTTCTTGGAACTATTGATAGTGAGAGTAACGGCTTTGACATGGTTCACGGAAAGAGCACCGGCTAAGGTTATTGCATCGTGGAGTGTTTGTTGTTTACTACTCATTACCGAGTCTCGGATTTTCATATGCAAACCACCGACATACTTGTCAATCGCCCGTTCGAGGGGAGCGACCAAGTGAGGAACCAAGAGACTAAGCTCATGAAAGAGATTGGAGTAGATGGAGTTGTCACCACTCTCTTTCTTATGTTCCGAAAATTGGGATTCGATTTTTCAGAGTTCATGTTTTGGGCATATTTTCTTCATCATGACTTCCTTGAGCTTGGTCTATGAGTAGGCTATGGCTAATTCCGCCCCCTTGGCGTACATTTAGCTATTCCACCAAGTGTGGGCGGTCTCCTCAAACATGCTTGAGCGTACGTGGTTTTCTTGGATTCAGGGCATTCATAAAAATTGAAAACGCTTTCCATCTTTTTGAAACATTGCAACAAGGTAGTGGAACAGTTCTTGCCGTAAAACATTGCAAAAAGGTTGACGACGGTGAATTGTTTTTAGGAGAAAGGTGTGGTGTTAGGCATGGCTTGGGTAATGGCGGGTTGGGTGGCTAGAATTTGGGTTATCAGTCTGGGAATCACAGAAGCGATCTCTTTTGCAACCATAGCGACCATCCGACGACCGGAGTTAGGCTTCCGAGTGTGGCGACGAAGAGGAGGCATTCTAAAATAATAAAATAGAAATTATATAAGTTTGGGGTAATGGGGATAAGTATGAGGATGATATGTAAACATGGAGTGTTAGTGATTGTGAGTCCTAGAGTTATGAGGATGAGGATGTTAAAATTTTTTTTTTGTTAGTAAATCAAGTAACTAGATAAAATGTTAAACAATTAAATCTTTAAAATTTGAAAATAATGTGTTAGGATATAAAAGCGGGAAAACATGCGTGAACCACCATGACTTCTTGTCCCAATATTAAATCTAAAAAAATATCATGGCAAAGTGGGGTGTTGAAGATGTGCACGTATCACTGTGTTTTACACTTTTGTCCCAAATATCGTAATAATAACATATAACAAGTAAACAATGAGGCAATTTGGGTTCTTGAAAACATTAGTTCACGTGTCGCCGTGGCTCTTATGCTTACAACAAAAATATAATGAGGCAACCAGAACGTTTGCATTCTACAACTTAAATTTGTTGACATGTATAACATGATTTGTTGGCCTAGAGGAAGAACACGACAATTCAATCATACCAGGTAAGTAAATCACCTTCGATTCATGGAATCTTTTTGTCAAATAATCGTTTCATAGTTTTTCGCCTCCCCTATGGTGGCTACAAACCCGTTATAGAGTCAAACTTTAAGGAGATGATAAATAACTGGATCCAAATTAAGTTTGCGATCCATAAAAAAATCAAAAAGAACTTACTTTTTGTGGTAAGGTAAGGATACCTATAAATACTATGAGAGTGTGGGCATGTGTATATTTTTTTGGGATTAAATGAAATAAAAAAGTAAATAAATAAATAAGTGCAATGAACAATCAAGTAGGGCAACACGTATAGGTAGCACATATAAGGACTCTAAAGAATAAACTATACTAGGTCGTTATGTCTAACCACCTATCCTATAGTCATGGTTTTGATACTAATCTGTCACACCTTAACCAAAGGCGGGGGGCATGCCGTGGCACGACGGGTTGCTCAAAAACAAGAGACACTATTAAAGTGACAATATTTAAACAACTCATTCATTTCATTCAATCATCAAATGTAACAAAACTTGTTTATACAAAATAACATCAAATACAAGAAATAAATTATTCATTCTTCTAATAACCTAAACGGTCTCAAAATAAAATAGTGTCTTCAAACATCAATCAACAAGTAATCAAACATGTAACAATGCATAAAATATATTTTGTCAACACGAATGTTGGTGAGCAATTTCATAGTTTTGAGTAAATATAATATGAAGCAAAATCCACAACTCGTATATGAAACTATAAATAAAAGCAACAATTGTGGTATATAAATTATAAATAAATGAGGATCCTTTCAAATTAGTAACAGCCAACATACTTGTATAATGAGGCCCTATTCTACTAGCAAAACGCTAAAGTAGTTAGGGGTGCGTATGATCATACTTGTTGAGGCTCAACAACAAAAACGGTGTGTATCATACTCTCACACCCCCATCTTGGGCCAGAGCGTGCGACCAATTGTTGGTACCACGTTCGTAATTAAATTAGAGTTACAGGTTAAAGTGGAAAATATATATGCGTGGATTAAAATAGTATAATGTACATTAACAAAACACGGGATTTAAAAGTTCCTGGTTAGTGTTTACTAAATATTACTTGTTTTATACAAACCACAATTTAAGTTTAACATTTACCAAAAATGATCTGAGCCATCAGATCGCCTAGATGTCTACTTCGATTCTTCAAAGCGGCTAACCTTCATTACCTGTAAAAATAGTTTGAAAATACGTCATGGACACATGCTGGTGAATAAGCTGACGCATAAAATAATTTATTTACTTAATTACCCCTCGATACATAACTTAGGTCTCGGTCCGTCATGGCTTAGGAATAATCAAGTTAAAAACTAAAACACAATTACAAACTTAAGCCCTACTCGAAACCACCCAGCGTTCGAGATTACTTAGCTACCATCAGTATAAACATGATTACCCTCTCCCGGACATAACATAGGTCCGACCCATCATGGCGGAGGCATATAACTAGGTGTGGAGTAGTTTGCCCACCGTCTACCACAAATGTAAGGATCCAAGCAAACGTACACGACAACTTGAGGGCAAGCGATTACTTTTGTTTATAATGTTTTAGAGATACATAATCTCATGTAATCAATTTATTTGACTCGATAATACAAGATTATAAATAGTTGGGCGTATTCACCTTTAGAAAAGATCAGCTTCACTTCCCTGATCGATTCGTCTTTCTTTAGCTATCACGGACCTATGTACGAGTATAACTTTTTGTTATTACCAGATATTTGATATGGCTTAAAACTTTTAGTCTCTTTTGTATAATCTTTACCTCGATTATAATTTCTTTTTAAACATTTAGTTTAAAATATATTTCTTTATTTTACAAGTTTAAACCTTTTTTACTAGTTTATTTTTCTAGCATTACGTTTCTTCTTCTCGAATATACGTATATTTAAGAAACTTAAACAATAATCATATTAATAAAAAATATTAACTTTACATATTTCTTATTCATCTCTTTCTTTCTTTATATTTTCTTTATTTAAATCTCGAGGTATCGAGTATATCCTCGACTAGAGTTTAAGCCTTATAATATTTTATTTGGGTATTATCCATACCTTGGTTGACTTAATATTCCTCTCAAGCAGCACTTCAACGCCTTTAGGTTTTCTTGAGAATCTTGATCAAAACTTCTCTTACGCGTAAAACGAGGCAAGTCGATCATCAGGATTCGTCGACACACACTTCAAGATGGAGACGTACGTCGGGTCGTCTTTTGATAGCACGTAATTCAAGGCAACAGTATTGTGTGTGGCATAGAATTCAAAGTAACATCGGTTTTTGGGCACTAATTACGAGGAGGTCGGAGCATGGTTAACGAGGTAGTGATAGAGTATGTTTTCTAGAGA
This sequence comes from Bidens hawaiensis, assembly GCF_021521415.1. Lineage (NCBI taxonomy): Eukaryota > Viridiplantae > Streptophyta > Magnoliopsida > Asterales > Asteraceae > Bidens > Bidens hawaiensis. The sequence goes on from NW_027499368.1 coordinate 81,579, forward strand.
GAGAAAAGAATATAACTTGATTGTGTGAGAGTATGAGGGCTGGTGACCATTATTTAAAGGTTGCATTCGGGTCACCATCGCGATATGCAATGGTCTACGAGAAGGCCGTCGCGATTATCACGTAGCTTTGCCACATGTGCCACGTGGCTGCGCAGTTCCATGTGGGGACACGTGGCGGGGCACATGTCTGTTGTCATCGCGATACGCGATCGGTCAGAAAAACATAATTTTCATTTTAGTTGACATTTTTGATCCGAAAATTTCACGATGTTACATCCTCCCCACCTTAGAATGAATCTTGTCCTCGAGATTCGTTTCTTAGTACTAGTGGGGGTACTTTTTCTTCATTTCAGACCCTAATTCAAAAGTATATTCGGGGCCTCTTCGTGAGTCCCACTTTACTTTAACCAAGTTCAGTGTTCGTCTCTTAAGTTTCTTTGTTTTAGAATCTTCGATTTGTAACGGTCGTTATACGAACTGAAGGTTTTTATTTATTTTAACATCCTTTAGAGTTATTAAGAAAGATTCATCGGCGGGACATTTTCGCATTTTAGAGACGTGGAATACATCGAGTATTCCTTTCATTTATTCGTTAAGAGACAATACCGATTCGCTCGAGTATTTCAAAAGGTCAAGCAAAACAAGGACTTAACTTTCTTTCTTGCGGAAGCGAGTGACACCTTTCTAAGGCCAAAATTTCAATAAGACTCTATTGCCTACTTTCAATAAGACATCGGCGTAACTCTTTTGTCTGTCTCGCGCCGTCTAAAGTCGTTCTTGGATTTGTAGCACCTTGTCGGTGGTTTCTTGGACTATTTTGGCTCCAGATAATTGATTATCTCTAGTTTCAGACCAATATACCGGAGTTCTAGATGTGATAACTATTGTTATAAAAAAATTCCATTAGGGGAAGGTGGTCATCCTAACTTCCGCCTAAGTCAATCAGACAAGCGTAGAGTATATACCTTAAAGCCTTTGAATTGTCCTTTCTCTTTTCCCATCGGTTTGTGGATAATAGGCAGTGCTAAGGTTTAATTGGGTTCCTAACGGTTGTTGAAAGCTTTTCTAGAAGTGAGATGTAAAACGACTGTCTCGATTAGAAATGATAAACAACGACCCTCCATGCAACACAACGATGTTAACATAAAATCGCGCTAATCTATCCATAGAATAGGTATCGTCAATACGTATAAAATGTGTTGATTTTGTTAACCTATCAACTATAACCCATACTTCATTGTGCTGACGAGTGGTTTTCAGAAGTTATGTGATGAAGTTCATTGTTATCAGTTCCCATTTCCAAACGGGGAGCTCGGGTTGCTGAAGCAATCCCAAGGGCTTTTGATATTCAGCATGTAAAGCGATATCTTTCTGCATTCTATTCCACCAGTAGTTTGGCTTGAGATTTTGGTACATTTTATCAATACCGGGGTGCATCATGTACTTGGATTTGTGAGTTTCGCTTATGATCTTTTCACGAAAGTCTCCAACGATTGGTACCCAAATCCGGTTTCCAAGTCTATGTATACCATCGTCACCTTTGACTAGCGAGCCAATGGTGCTGTTACGTTTTTTGTTGGAGATCTTGTTTTCATTGATCACTTGAAGTTTGGCGGATTTGATTTGCTTGACTAGATCTATTTGGGGCTCTAGTCGTAGCGCTCAAACTCTTTTGGGTTTTTCATGTTCCTTATGACATAGGGCATCGGCAACAATGTTGGCTTTACCTTCGTGATAGACGACTTAACAGTCGTAGTCATTCAACATTTCCATCCATTTTCGTTGTCTCATGTTAAGTTATTTTTTCTCGAATATGTGTTTTAGATTGTGAGTTGTGTAGTTTTGTTCGTGTACCTTGAGTTTACGAGAGGCGTAAGCGATTACTTTCTTTTGTTGCATTAGTACGCATCCTAAACCAGAATGAGATGCGTCACTAAAGACAACAACAGCCTTGGTACATTCTGGCAAGGCCAATATAGGTGCATTGGTGAGTTTTTGTTTGAGTATATCGAATGCCTCTTGTTGTTTGGTTCCCCATTCAACAATTCGGGAGAAATTTTAAATAAATCTACGATAGTAGCTGGCAAAAGCTAAGAATCTTCGGATATTGGTTGGTGACATTGGAATCTCCCACTATGAGATAGCTTCAATCTTAGCGGGATTTACTTAAATTGCGTTCACGTTTATGATGTGACCAAGAAATTGTACTTCGTGAAGCCAAAATTCGCATTTCTAGAATTTGGCAAACAACTTCTCGTTTCTATATAATTCAAGCAAGATTCTGAGATGCGAAACATGATCTTCCTTTGACTTAGAATAAATATGTATGTCGTCGAATACGATGACCAATTTATCTAAGTAAGGTTTACAAATATGATTCAACATGTCCATGAACATGGCTGGGGCATTAGTGAGACCAAACAACATGACCATGAACTCATAATGTACATACCTTGTTTGGAACACAGTTTTTGGATTATCTTTGGATTGAACTTTGAGTTTATGGTAGCCAGAATGAAGATCTATCTTAGAGAAATAGCTCACTCCTTACAGTTAGTCGAACAGATAGTCTATTCGAAGTAATGGGTATCGGTTCTTAATGGTTACTTTGTACAGGGCTCGGTAATCGATACACATTCGCATGGATGCATCCTTCTTCTTAACAATGAGAATTGGCGCTCCCACTATAATGAACTTGGACGGGTGAAACCCTTCTCGAGTAGCTCGTTAGCTATTGGTGCAGCTTCGAGCATAAGGTCAATTCGAAACTCGACTTCTCGATCGGGAGGAATACCAGGAAGTTCATTAGGAAAGACGTTAGAAAATTTGGAGACGATAGGTACGACCTTTATCTCCTTTGGTTTGGATTCTTCGGTGACATAGGCCATGAATGCTAGGCATCCTTGATTTAAACATTTGTTAGCTATAATCATGGAGATTATGCTAACATAGCTAGCGTCTTTGTCCCCTTCAATTCGAATTGTTCGTTTATTCGGGGCTCGAAGTTCAACAATTTTATTATTGAAAATGATACGAGCATGATTATTTGATAACCAGTCTATACGATGTACAATATCAAAACTAGCATGAGTCATGGGCAACAATTGGATGGGTAGAAGATAACCAGCTAATAAGATTTTTCCGTTTCTAAGGCTCAGGAGATTTTAACGATTTCACCACTAGCGGTCTCGCCGCTTAAAGTTTTATTTAATTTTTTTAGTGGTTTGTTTAATAGAATACAAAAGCAATAATCTATAAAAGGTAAGTTGTCACCAGAATCAAATAAAATTCTGGCATATGTGTCATTAACTAAGAACGTACCGGTGATGGATTCCGGCATGTCGGGCGCTTTCTTGGTGTCTAGAATGAAGATTCTTGCGTTTCATTTTCATGTCTCGTTCATTTGTCCACTTCGACCTTCACCACCACCAGCGGGCTTGTTCTTGGGTCACTCAAAGCTAAGGTGTCTCATCTCCTTGAAATTGTAGCAAGTCATCGTGTTTTTCCAACAATCGGCCGTTGCGTCGCCAGGTTTGTGACATGAATCACAAACAGTTGTAGATAGAGCAAAATGGAATCTACCCTTGTGGTACTTTTTGCAAAATCTAGCATTGGGTGTAGTTGGAATTGGATCCAGTTTTACATTGTTCCACACCCTTGCCCTTGAATCGGACATTTTCAGTCTTCTTGTGATCGCTTAATGGCACCACCTTCTTGTCCTCTTCCTTGTTACGAATTAGACCGTCTATTAGATAACCAGCCAATTCCATGGCGGAATCAGCGGTTAGAGGTAGGTGAGACCTCACCATGTCTCGAATTTCTCGCGGGAGTCCCCATATATATCGAGTTACTTTGCTAGATTCAGGCGTTTCTAGTTGGGGCACAAGTCGACAATACTCATGAAATTCGGTATTTTATTCACGAAGATTGGTTCAACAAATATTTGATTGAGGAACTTGGATTGGATTTGTTCGGTTTCGTGCATTGGACCGAATTTCACTAGCACCATTTCCTTGAACTCCTCCCAGGCACCCACATCAGGTTGTACAATATTTGTCTTCCCTTGCTCTTGATAAGAGTGTTTCACCACTCTAAAGCTTCACCTTGTAATATTTGCGCTGTGTAGGATCATTTCCTGCTCAGCGCACTTACTGATTACTACTAACGACCCCATCTCTTCTAGCTATCTTAAGGTTTCAATGGCGCCCTTTTCACCATAAAATTCTTTTGGACCAAACCTTTAGAAAACTTTAAACGAACAACTTTTGATCTTGAGAATCTTTAATTTGCGATTGAAATCACCACCAACGTTGGATTCATGTACACTCTCTTCGGGATGAGACGGGTTAGGACAGTGTTGGGTATTATATTTTAGACTGACGCATCGAATTGTTAGTCGATTATAATAGGAAATTAAAGAAAGAAAACAAGATATTATAACGATTAATTGAAGCATATGACGGGTGAAATATTATATTATATTTTATTCCTTTGGTCTTATCCACGTGACGGTGTAGTGAATACCAAGGTAAAAGACTAGTATAAATTGATGATTTAGTTCATGTATGCATTGTGAGAGTTTACCTCCAGGGAAGAGCTCTCCCCGGGTGGCCATTTTTTATGATTATGTATGTATGAGTGTTCTTGATGAAAATCATTCGGTTAATGAAATCATACTTCTACATCTATCTTTTGTGTTTTGATTACAATTGTTCATCCTATTGATTTTTAAACAAATCGAACTCTCCACATCCATCCAGTATTATCATTCAAGAGTTAAGATTCAATCCCAGAACCGAGCTCCTTTATACATGTCCATCAATGACACACGCTTTCGCACCGACGCTCGGTTTTGACAAGTGGTATCAGAGCTCATGTCCTACTATTTGGTTTATGAATCGTTACTTGTTGTTGAAGATTTGAAGATGATGAATGACGTCAGCTGAAGCACCGTTTCATTGATCTGTGACGCAAGCAGCTCTTTTTCTTCATTTTTCTTTCAGATCTACAACATTTGGTGTTTTCTTCTCTCGTTTATATTATAGTTTGAATTTTTATTTTAGATCTTGCTCTTATTTGACCAGATACATCAGAATTGAGGATGTCATCCACATATCTGATTATTTTTCAAAAGAGTTTTTAATAGTTTGTTAAGTTTTTCAACAATTGTTCTTCATTTTTACAAAAAATCTTCTAAAAAATACAAAAATATGTCTGGTTACGAAGAGCAAGAAGTCTTTACTAACAAGTTTCCAAGGTTGTATGGACAGGAAAATTTCATCAAGAGGAAGGTGCTCTTTGAAGCTGTTGTTTGTTATAATGGTGTTAAAATCTGGACTTTCTTAAAAAATGGACCTTATACGCCTGATGGAACAAATAGCAATCTAACTTTTGAAGCACGAATGAATAAGGTGGATGATAGAGAACTGGCCATGTTAAAACTAGGTTTATCTTGGGAGATCTTCACAAAAGTTGCTCACCATCAGACTGCAAAGGCCATGCATGATGCTAGACTAGAGATGTTTGAAAGAAACTTAAAACTGAAGAATATCAAGAAGGAAAGGCAGAAGCAACAACTCGATAGGTTTAAATACAATGATGGTTAGAGACTCAAATCTGTGCTGGAGAGGTTCTTAGCAATTGTGAATGAGATAAGAACAACTAATTATGTTATGTCTGACTCTGACATGAATATAAAGCCGTTGTCATCGTTGTCAATGGAATGGTACACCGCAAGCAAGTTTATCAGGCATAAACCAAATTAAAGCACATTGAAACTTGATGATGTGATCTGCTTTTTACAAGCTGCAAAGATTGAGATGATAGAGAACGAAATGATCAGGAAAGACAATCCTAGCTTCCAAGTATCAAATGCTCTTATTGCTCCAATGGGTAATTTGTCTACCAAGAACCAACAGCAAATCCCAATTATTGAAGAACCAAGTGAGCATGGTGGTGAAACAACAAGAGGATTTGTTGTTGGGAGCTCAAGTAATCAAGGAAGTCACTCAAGGTTTAATGTTCAGCTTATTGATGATGACTCTGCCTCAATGGCAAGTGGACATGCACCTTTTGTTCGTTGAAGTGGAACTAAAGGAAATGAGTACCAAGCATTGGTTTCAATGTTCACAGACTCTTACAAAGCATTTTTTGCCAAGAACATGATCCATACCAGTGTTGTTCAAGATAATCTTGAGCAAATTGATGCTGATGATCTGGAGGACATGGACTTCAAGTGGCTGGTAGCAATGTTGGCTTTAAGAAGCAAGAGGCTAAACAACATGACTGGTAGATCTCTTGTATTAGGTCCAAATGAACTGGGTTTGACAAGTCAAAAGCCATATGCTATAACTATTAACAACCTGTATATTTTGCAAGAGAGTGCAACCAGCCTAGACAGTTTAAAAACAAACAAGGGCAACAGTAACAACCTAGAAATCAGAACCAATTTCAGAACAATACCAACAAGGCCAGTCAAGAACATACAACAACAACTTCAACAATAACCCCAACTTCAACAACAACTACCAACAGCCACAACATAACAATCAACAAGTTGTTCCTCAAAACGAGAACTACCAGAGAAATAACAATCACAACCCTTCATATACTCCCAACAACACCACATAAACAACAACAATCAGCCTAGAAATATGTGTTGGATTGGCTACTAACCAACAAGATGGTAATTTTGACTGAAGTAATCATGCTGATGACATAAGCAAAGCAAATGCGGCGCTGATGGCTCAAACAGAGAATGAAGCTTCTTCCTCGTCTTCAACACAGGTACATTCAAACTCGACACTTGAATTACTTGAAATCATTTAATTCTTAAGTTGAAGATAAGAAAACTTGAAAGTGATTGCTTTAGCAAGCAAATCATGATTAATGTATATGAATCAAATGATCTGGCTTTTGAAGATAGAATCAAGAGCCTTGAACAAGACTGTATGGATAGCTACAGAATACAGTCAAGATATGTGACATAATTGAAGGCTTGAATAAGATGGCTGTTGAGGAGAAAGTGATGAATACCACACTTCAAGTGGAGAATGAATTCTTGAAAAACCTTGTTTCAACTGGAAACATATGTGGAATTCTAAACAAGATGAAAGAGGAAGACAAGAATAAGGTTGTGCCTCCAGAATTCAATGATAACTACTCTTTGAAAGTTGAAAAGGAGAAAAGAGAGGCATACCTTAATCAGTTCAGAGGCTTTTTCAAGATAAAGAGGAATTTATTGACAACTACAAGATGGTTGAAGTGAATGAAGATAAAGATGAGAAATCAGTGGGAATTAGAGTCTCTGAGGATAACTTTGATGATGAATGTTTAAATGTGGATGACTTGAGTGATTCAAGTGATAAAATTTCTATTGAAAGTGGCAAATCAAGTCCACGAAGCAAGATCCCACTATTGCCAAAGATTACACCAAAGATGAGAAGAAATTATGAGCAAATGAGAAGAGAACATGTGTCTTTTGACATATGTGAAGGTTCAAAAATGTCTATGGTTACTTATAATGTAGTTAGTCCACCAAGCAAGGATGTTTTAAGGAAGATCAAGATCAATAACTGAAAGAAGCCAAAGGAAATTCTTGCAAATGATCAATTCATTCATGTGTACCCTATTTTCTCTAGTCAGGAATTATTTGATATTGGTGAGGTTGAAATAGTTGAAGAGTATGAGAGGAGACAGACTAGGTACAGAGGAAATTTGGATGAGGTACCAATCAAGATGGAGAAAATAATCTTTGTGAAAGGAAAGGTGGAAAGAAAATATATCAAGATTGAAGAGTTTGTGCCTTTTTCTATTGATTTTAATGGTCTAAAATCTCAGAAGACCATTGGGATTGAACCATCTAGACCAAGTGAAAGGTTCAAAAAAGGAAACTCACATGAAAGTTTAAAGGAAAATTATGGTGCAATAACTGTGATGAGTATGGTCACAACACAGATTCCTACCATGAAAGGTTTACATATAAACCAGTTTTTATCCCAAAGGAAACTAAGTTTGGGCAAGACGCTGGTCTATATAAGAAGTATGATGAATACTTAGGCAAAAGGAAGAAGTGTGAGGAAGGAGAAGCAAAAGGTGAAAGTTCAAAAGCTATGAAGAATGAAAAAGTTATTGTGATAGTTGATGAGAAGATGGAAAGAACTACAATACATCAAGTGAAAGAAACAATTCTCACAACAAACCTGAAGTTATCATGAAAAAGAATACACAACCTATAAGGATTGTTCCAAGAATTGATTCTAGATCAGTAAAGAGATGGAAAAAAAATGTTAATGATGTGTTCTCTAGGAAGAAGACAAGAGAACTGAATGGTGATGAAAAGTTTGTTCTGAAACATGGATTTGAACCCCATGTTTTTCTATGGAAACCAAGGATGAGGTTCAAGTGTCAAGAGTAACAGATGTGTGAGATGAAAGAAATGAAAAGGATTACGTGGTTCAAGAATTCAAAAGCATAATTCCATATTTGAAAAGCCCAACTGACACTTGCTATGAATCAGATGAATCTGATACTTGTGAAGTAGTTTAAGAAGATCCTAAGCCTATTCCTAATCCCAATGCAACACTTGTCCATGTCACTGTTGATTTGTAAGTTTATTCAGCTTGTATTTCATTACCAAACTGATCATTTTCTTTGATATGTGCAGGGACAGCCCACACCTGTCAATGAAGTATGGTATATGGAAAATGGATGTCCCAGGAACATGACATGTGATAAAAGGTCACTAGTGAACTATGAAGAGAATTAGAAGGCCCAGGTACATTTGGAGTGATGAGAATGGAGGAAAGATTGCAGGCAAAGGAATATCGACTAATGGAAAACTCACCTTTGATAATGTGTTTTATGTGGAAGGATTGCAATATAACCTTTTGAGCATCTCACCAATGTGTGATAAAGGTTATAAGGTTGGGTTCATTGACACTCACTGTTTTATTCTCAAACCTGACTTTGTGATTCCTCTTGAGATGATTATGATGATGGCTCCAAGAAATGGGAACCTGTATGAACTGAATATGAAAGATTCTGTTTCAAGGGGAGGTACATGTTTTGTATCCGAGGCCACTGAAAATGAATCCAAATTGTGGCGTAGAAAGCTCTGTCATGTTAATGTAAAGAACATGAACAGACTTATGAAGTGTGAGCATGTAACTGGTTTACCCACAAGAGAGTTCAAACTTGATGACAAATGTATTTCATGTCAAAAGGGTTAACAACACAAGTCATATCACAAAACTAAACTCGTAATCTCAATTGATTAAGTGCTTGAAATACTTTATATGGATAGTTTTGGTCCTGTGAGTGTACCATGTATTGGTAAAAGGAGATATTGTTTTGTGATCATATATGAGTTTTCAATATTTACTTGGGTTTATTTCCTAAGTACCAAAGATGAAGCTGCTGAGTTGATTAAAGGTTGTGTAACAAGTGAGGAGAACCAGTTAGACGCAAGGGTGAAGGTAATGAGAAGTGATAATGAGACTGAGTTCAAGAATGGAGTTATAGAAGAGGTTTGCAATGAAAATGGAATTATTCAATAGTTCTCTGCTCCTATAACTACTGAACAAAATTGGGTCGCGGAAAGAAGAAATAAAACACTTATTGAAGATGCAAGACCATGTTAGCAGATGTTTTCTTGCCTGTTACATTTTTGGGAGAAGCTATCAATACTGCTTGCAATGTTCTGAATAGGGTCCTTCTCAACAAAAGTCAACACAAGACTCCTTATGAGATTTTGTTTAAAAGAAAGGCCTACATCAAGTTTCTTAAGCCTTTTGTCTACAAATGTTCACTATTGAACAACAAGGATTATCTAAACAAGTTTCAGTCAAAATCCTTGGATTGCTTCTTTGTTCGATATTCAACACACTCAAAAGCCTACTGACTCTACGTAAAAGACCTTTTGAGTGCAATTGAATCTTATGATGTTGTGTTTAATGAGAATCAGTTCAATACTGTTGATGGAGCAGCATGGTTGTTTGATCTTGAGAAGTTAATCAAGTCCTTCAAGATTTATCTTAAGGACTTTGATGAAACTTTATACAATACTAGTGTGCCTATGGAAGAATCTTCAAAGAAAATTGATTTGGACAAGTTGTGGTCCAAGGTTGCTGGTAAAAGACCTGAATACATAATTATAAAGGATCCATCACCTGCTCAAAATGAACAAGTTTATGATCAAGTTCAAGATTAAGACCAAGGTCCCATTCAAGAACAAGATCAAGAACATGGTGACCAAGACAATCAAGAGAATCAAGATGATCAGTCTTGAATGAGGATGATCCTAGCAACAAAAATGATGTTTAGACACAAGCTAGAAGAGAAAAAAGATTTGAACGATTCTTTCAAAGCTTGAATATGGGAAACAATGATGCTTCCACCTCATAACAGAATAATGAAGAAGCACCTAAATTTCATGATGCAAAACCTGATTTGATCATTGATGAACCTGATCTCAATGACACAAATCTTGAATATACTATATCTACTGATGTGATAGTTCAATCCTCTATGTTGAAAGAAATCATCCACCTGAGAAAATCATTGGAAACATAAATGAAAGAGTAACAAGAAGTGCTTTTGAATATGCAAATATTTGTTTGTACTCCTGCTTTCTATCCCAAATAGGACCCAAGAACAATATTCAAGCATTAAAATACGATTGTTGGGTAGAATCTATGCAAGAAGATTGGCTCAATTCAGAGATCTGCAAGTGTGGGAACTTGTAGATAATCCAAGAAACAGATATGCGATTGAAACCATGAGGGTTTTCAGGAACAAAAGAGATGAAAGGGGGAATGTGATTAAGAACAAAGCATGACTTGCTGCATTGGGATGCTTAAAAGAAGAAGGAGTTGGCTTTCAGGAAGACTATGCATCAGTTGCAAGACTTGAAGCATTAAGAATTTTCTTAAATTATGCTGCATCAAAGAATATAAGAGTATTCTAATTGGATGTCAAATCAACATTTTTGAATGGAAAGATAGAGGAGGAGGTGTATGTGACTCAGCCACTAGGATTTGAGGACCCTCATTATCCTAATAGAGTGTATAAGTTAAAAAACGCTTCGTATGGACTACATCAAGCTCCAAGAGCTTGGTATGACGGGTTATCAAATCATCTGATTGATAATGGTTACCAAAGGGGAGCTATTGACAAGACCCTCTACTATATGAAAATAGGAAAAGATTTGCTGTTGTTACAAGTCTATGTTGACGATATTATTTTTCGTTCATTCAATGAACAAATCTGTATGGAGTTTGAGGAGGTGATGAAGTCCAAGTACATTATGAGTTTTATGGGAGAACTGAACTACTTTCTTGGACTGCAAGCTCAACAGAAGGCTGATGGAATTTTCATATGTCAATTTAAGTATGTGCAGGACATATTTAATAAGTTCAAGTGTCAAGACCTCAAAACTGCTTCAACTCCTATGGACACACATGGGAAAATAATTGCAGATGAAAAAGGGGAGCAAATAGATGTACATGAATACAGAGCAAAGATTGGATCTCTGATGTATCTGACTGCTTCAAGGCCAGACATCATGTTTGTTGTGTGTGTTTGTGCAAGATTCCAATCAAGTCCTAAGGTTTCTCATATCACTGTTGTCAAGAGCATCTTTAGATATTTGAAAGGATAACCGGATCTGGGAATTTGGTACCTAAGAACCACTCCTTTGATCTAATTACCTATACTGAAAGTGACTATGATGGCTGCAACATAAGCAAAAACTTCACTTCTGGAGGTTGTCAATTTTTGGGTGATAGACTGGTTTCCTTGCAGTGCAAGAAAAAGACCACAGTGTCCATCTCAACCATTGAAGCTGAGTATATTGATGCCTCTGTCTGTTGTGCACATGTTCTCTGGATTCAGAACCAAATGTTGGATTATGGTTTGCATTTTCTAAACACCCCTTTTTTCATTGATAATACTGCTGCATCAATTATTGTTAAGAATCCTGTACAGCATTCCAAGACCAAGCACATTGAAATCAGACATCATTTTATTAGGGATTGTAGTGAAAATGGTCTAATTGAAGTAAAAAGAGTTGACACAAGTGACAATTTGGCTGATCTATTCACCTAGCCACTTGAGAGAACCATATTCAACTTTCTTCCGAAAGCCCTGGGAATGATCAAATCCTATGAGGTCTGATTGATGATGTGTGCTTGTTGTGCAAACTGACTATCTTTTCAATGTCTTGATGAATGTTTGTTTAATTGACGTGTGAAACTGTGTTTAATGTTTGTAGATATGCGATTTGAAAGACTATTTGTGTATCTTAGGTGTCTTTGATACTTAAGGTACTTATCAGTGATTGTTTGATGTCAGGATAAATATTTAATTTGATCTATATGTATGTGCTTATCTGATATCTTGATTATGTGAATTATCTGATATAATGATGCTATAAGGATATGCTAGACTGTACATTTTGTGATGTATACTTGTTTTGATGATATCATTTATATTGAGACTTGAATATGTGTTTTGAATATTCTTAAAAAAATGTTTGTGTCAAAATGTGTTTTTGTGACAAAATTGGCTACTCAAATGACCTTTTTATAAAGAAAACTTTTCTCAAAACACTTTTGTCAAAACAGAGCAAATTTAATGGCGATGAGACATGATAATATTATTCAGTTCAAGCTTTGTAGAAGCTTAAAAGGATGAAAGTGAAAATTAATCCAACCTTTTTGGGAAATGACATTACATTGGTTATTTATGCTAATCTTATGGATTTAATAGGCTAAAAAGACAGTTAGTACAACCATTATCATGAATGGTTGCTTTCCATGATGTATAAAATCTTAGGTGATATAAACATTAAGAAAATGTAAACTTCATGTAACTCCCCGTAACCGCAGCGGAAACGTAAACGGGATGCAACAGACACATCTGATATCAACAGCATTGCTTATAAAGAAAACACCACTACATTATTTTACATCATATTACATTGTTCCAAGTTTAGTTCCCGTCTAGGCGTTACACATAAGTTTTACCAACAGTACATTAACATATTTAATACAAAATGATCACTAAGCTTCCACAAAAAGCACGCATCATCAAGCATGTAGCACTTATTCCAGTTTGGGAGTACCTAGAAAGCATGGAAAGAAAACAGGTCAACTACGAATAGTTGGTGAGTTTCACTAATTTAAATAAACATTGACAATCCATTATGATAAATCATATATTAGCGATGTAATTATGCTGAGCCCACAAGTGAAACCTCTGACTATCACACACAACCCCGTGGCATACTCCGCCTACGAACCTGCCCCAAACCGCTATGCCTAACATTACATAGCAAAATAAATATAACACCCAATATAGACATATGCAACTGGCTGGGAAACATCAGCAAATCCATGCCGGACCAGTTGGGTTTGTCAGACCAATAGTACTATCCACACTCTACCGACTTTCAGTTAATCACTCGTGTTGCGGGGCCTTACAATGTTAGTAACTCAGACAATTACCATCTTAGTACATTTCCGTACGATTCCCGTACAATAAAACATAAATAAATACACGCAAATCCTTGCGTTCAGTATGTACTCAAACATTTTAGTAACAACATGCTTTCCGCCCCGGGAAAATATTTAAAAACAATTCAGGAAAAAAGGGGCTCGTGAAACTCACCTTATCTCAACAAGTAGGTATCACAGTACACCAGCTATTAGCCCGGATTTGTAATACGATCCCTAAGTTCGTTACTATACAATCACCATTAATACAACTTTAACCCAGAAACACTTTCCGGACTCAGATTGTGATTCGTTTAGAGTTTAACAGTCAAAATTACTATTATTTTGTTTTCCCCGTTTTGCGTGCCTAGCACGGTTATCCGTTTTTACGTTTCAAAAATGAGTTTGGTCACACACGACCCGAAATTAGTGGTTGACTGATATTTTATTTAAAGTTGTGAAATTAGAGCTCGGTTTAGGCTCCCCGATTGGCCGCGGGACCCGTTTCCGTCTTTAGCGCACCGGAAACTGTTAAATCGGGTAAAAAAAACTCAAATCATCCGAATTATTTTCGGATGATTCATTTTTACTTGTTTAGCTTAGTTATATGAAAATAGTCCATTTTTAGGGTTTTTATACACCAGTCAGCTCGCTTATGCGAACTTTACCGGTTTACGCGTTTTAAGCTTTAAAAGTTTGTTTTTATCTTCTTTTTTGCACAAATAATTATCCGTTTAGACTCGGATCTTGAAATTTTGTACAAATCACTTTTTGACAGTGGGGAATTTTATAAAAATATTTCCAGAATTAATTTTTATATTTAAAATTTATTTATCTATTTTTAAACACCATTAAAACACTAATTATGTCGTAAATACCAAACAATCTTAGAAAAATCCCAAATTTCTCCTGGATGACCCCTGCCATCCACATAGTCCCCTATAATTTTTCCAGAACCATAATCTCATTTTACATGCCATTTTCACTAAAACCGAGCTAGAAAACCCAAGAACTCGTTTAACTGAAAAGCCTACTTAGACTTTTCCAACTGACCTCAAATTTTGTGTGTGACTTATACATGCTATAAAAAGCTTACCTGAAATTTTCCAGAATTTTTCATGATATTTATCTATTTTTCACTATTTTTGACCAAAACCGAGCATTAAATTCACCAAATATTCATCCTTTGTCCAAAAATTACCAAAAACTCACAGAACCCATATTTTTATATATCTAACACCTCCATAAAATTTCATGACCTAACTATAAACAAGTCACAATCTGTCCAAAACTTAATCATCACACAAAAACCGAACTACCTTGTGTTTCTAGCTTCAAATCGCAAGGATCTCGCTTTCTAGCCTTCGCTATCAACTAGATACAACACCTACAAGCACAATAACACCACACCAAGCAAGTTACACCCACAATCAAGCCATTTCTTTCATGGTTTCGGTTATGATATAAAAACAAAGATTTAACCGTAAAAATTCGTTTTTGGTTCGTTTAGCCCCTTTCTTGGACCAAGATCCCTTGTATAACTCGTATACATCACTTGATCATGCAAGAATCGGTTCCATCTCGGGTTTTCACCCTTTTTCACTTGGAAACCTCATTTTCTTGCAAGAACACTCAAGAAACGAAGATAACACGTACATAACACGATCCTTACCTCGTTGTTCTTGCTACAAAACTCGGTTTTTAGTTTATGATCTTGAGAGAGGATGAAGATTTGTTGAATGTTGTGTTAAAAAAAAGAAAACAAAGCATAAGGGGCATGCCCCTTATTCCGATCGGACTAAAGGAGAGGTGGGGTGGGACCCACCTTTCCATTCTAAGCCACACATTTGGATTTCCACAATCCGGATAACGTTTTGGATAATCTGGTTCAGTTCGTTTTTCGGTTAAATGTTTAATTCGGCTTAAAACGAGGCTAAAACGGTCGTTTTTTCGGCTTAAAAATGAAATTTATATAAAACCAATTTATAAAACTTTAAAAACTTAAACCATGGCATTTATTATCTTAGAACATCATATTATTAATAATCGCGCATCTTTTTCGGCTTGATCGATCGTCTCTTGCTTGGTTTGGTATTAAAGGTTTCGTTTAACGTACTGACGTACCATTATATGAAATTTCTTTTGCTGTGCTTTAATTCACTTATCCCGAAGCTTTAACACTTCGTAAACATCACAAATTATTATGTATCTCGTCTATAATGTATCCCCGATTCGTTCGTGCTTCAATAACCGTTAATCGGTTAATCGTACTTCCAATACGATTAACTGTATAATCGAGTATAATCCGTAATGTGAATCATACATACTCGTATAAACGAATTATAATTCATATATTCAATATCAAATAACACATAAATAGTATATACCGGCTATGGTATACCTGAATTTGCCGGAATCGTTACATTCTCCCCCCGTAAAAGAAATTTCGTCCTCGAAATTTTACGCGTCAACTACTTCCTTTAGAGGAAATAGATAGGGGTATTTCTTCCGGAATTCGTCCTTTCGTTCCCATGTATATTCTGGGCCTCGTTGCGAATTCCATCTAACTTTGACCAACGAAATCTTATTGTGTCTAAGTTGCTTGATTTTCCCGTATACTATTTCTATGGGTTCCTCTACGAAATTGAGCTTATCACTTATTTGGACACCCTCTAGAGGTAACACCGATGTCTCATCCGCCAGACATCTTTTCAAGTTCGATACCTGAAACACGTTGTGAACTGCACTCAGTTCAACGGGTAGTTCTAATCGGTACGCTACGGGACCGATTTTTGCAGTAATATTGAAGGGTCCAATATATCTCGGGGCTAACTTCCCCGCCTTTCCAAACCTGACTACACCCTTCCAAGGTGATACTTTCAAATACACTTTATCACCTTTCTCAAATGACAACGGTTTTCTACGGGTATCGGCATAACTCTTCTGCCAATCCCGCGCGGCCTTCAGATTGTTCCTAATTTCAAGGATTTTGCTGGTCGTTTCCAGGACCAGGTCTGATCTAATAACCTGAGTGTCACCCACTTCAGTCCAGCAGAGTGGTGATCGGCACTTTCGACCATACAATGCTTCGTAAGGCGCTGCCTTTATACTGCTATGGTAACTGTTATTATAGGAAAATTCAACGAGTGGGAGATGTTGATTCCAATTTCCCTTAAAATCCAGTACACACGCACGAAGCAAATCCTCCAGAGTTTGGATGGTCCGCTCAGACTGACCATCGGTCTGAGGGTGGTAGGCTGTGCTTAAATCAATGCGCGTTCCCAGCGCTTCTTGCACAGCTTGCCAAAGCTTGGAGGTGAAATGGCTATCCCGATCGGAGATGATCGAGATGGGTATCCCATGACGTGACACAATTTCATTTATATAAATCTGCGCAAGTCTCTCAGTGTTAAAATTATTTCTAATCGGGATAAAATGTGCCGATTTGGTTAATCGATCCACGATTACCCAAATTGCATCATGTACGCAGAACGTTTTAGGAAGATGTGTCACAAAATCCATCGTGATTTGCTCCCACTTCCATTCGGGAATTTCTGGTTGTTGTAACATTCCCGAGGGTTTCTGGTGCTCTGCCTTAACTCTCGCACAAGTCGTACATTTACCGACATACGTTGCGATATCCTTTTTCATACCCAGCCACCAGTAGAACTCCTTCACATCCTTGTACATCTTATCCGATCCCGGATGTATGGAATATTTTGATCTATGCGCTTCATCCATGATTAATTCACGAAGATCATGGAGGGTCGGGATCCAAGCCCGATTTTTGAAATAGAGAATTTCGTCCACGCTCTGTTCGAAATTCTTCTCATTGCCGTAAAGTCCCTCCTTTTCCAATTGTTCCTCTTTCAACGCCTCACGTTGAGCGACTCGAATCAGGTCCGAAAGGTTCGACTGGACTATCATCCCCAGCGCTCGCACTCGCAATGGCTTAACCCGATCTTTCCTACTCAAGGCATCGGCTACAACGTTAGGCTTGCCGGGGTGATAACGGATGTCACAGTCATAATCGCTCAACAACTCGACCCATCTTCGTTGCCTCATATTCAGTTCTTTCTGATCGAATATGTGTTGTAAACTTTTATGATCGGTGAAGATGGTGCACTTCGTACCATAGAGATAATGTCTCCAGATTTTAAGTGCGAAGATAACCGCTCCCAGTTCTAAGTCATGAGTAGTGTAATTTTTCTCGTGTACTTTTAACTGTCGGGAAGCATAGGCTATAACCTTATTATTCTGCATCAACACGCATCCTAACCCTCTACGCGATGCGTCACAATACGCGACAAAACCATCGTTTCCATCGGGGAGACTTAAAATCGGCGCTTGGCACAATTTTTGCTTTAACGTTTGAAACGCCGTCTCCTGCTCTTCTCCCCATTCATACTTTCGATCCTTTTGAGTCAGGAGAGTTAAAGGTTGGGCGATGCTGGAAAAGTTCTCTATGAATCGACGATAATATCCAGCTAAGCCTAAGAATTGGCGGATTTCCTTTGGCGTTTTTGGTACTTGCCAATTCTTAATTGCTTCAATCTTACTCGGATCAACGTGTATTCCTTGATGGTTTACAACGTGACCGAGGAATTGCACTTCTTGTTACCAGAAGTTACACTTGGAGAATTTTGCGTACAACTTCTCCTGATTCAAAAGCTCTAAAATTATTCTTAAGTGTTGCTCGTGCTCTTCTTTAGTTTTCGAGTAAATCAAAATATCGTCAATAAACACGATGACGAAATTGTCGAGGTAGGGTTTACAGACTCGATTCATGAGGTCCATGAACACTGCCGGCGCATTTGTTAGCCCAAAAGGCATAACTAAGAACTCGTAATGGCCGTAGCGAGTCCGGAATGCGGTTTTTGGGATATCTTCTTCCTGAATCCTAACCTGATGGTATCCCGATCTAAGATCGATTTTCGAGAAATAGCTCGCACCTTGCAGCTGCTCAAACAGATCATCAATTCAGGGAAGAGGGTACCTATTTTTGATTGTTAACTTGTTCAACTCCCAGTAATCAATGCACATTCTAAGGCTCCCGTCCTTCTTTTTCACGAATAATACAGGTGCACCCCACGGGGAATGACTAGGACGTATAAATCCTTTATCCAACAATTCTTGCAACTGATTGGATAATTCTTGCATCTCGGACGGTGCAAGTCGGTAGGGTGCTTTAGCAACAGGGCCAGCTTGAGGTAATAAATCGATTCTGAATTCGACCTGTCTAGTTGGCGGTAATCCAGGAAGTTCTTCTGGGAAAACTTGTGGAAATTCGAGTACCACCGGGATATCATCCACCCGTTTCTCTTCAGAATCTGTGGCCATCAAACTCGCTAGATACGCCACGCATCCCTGTCGTATATATTTTAACACTTTGAGGTGGGATATAAATGGTATCATTGTGCCCGACTTCTCTCCTTGCACTAACACCTCTTCGTCATCCGACACCCGGATCTTGACGATTTTCTTTTCACGGTTTATTTCTACTTTGTTACGTGCTAACCAATCCATTCCCACTATCACGTCAAAACTGCCTAATTCTACCGGTAATAAGTCAATCAGGAAGGATTGATCGTTCAGAATAAAAGGGCAATTCCGAACTATCTGATTAACTATCATGGTTTTACCGTTAGCGACTTCTACGGTATAAGGTTCTATGGGTTCACTAATCGGAAGGTTTGCTATGGATAGGAATTTAACAGAAACAAAACTTCTATCGGCGCCTGTATCAAATAATACAGAAGCGTAATGATCAGAGACGAGGAATGTACCTGTCACTACGCTGGGGTCCTGGCGTGCTTCGTTCGCCCCCATCACGAATGCTCGGCCTCTCGCCGGATTGGACGACGATGCCTGACCCACGGTTTGTCTCCCATTTCCTCCCTGGTTCAGTTTCGACAGTTTCTTTTGAAGTGATCTGTGCTGCCGCATTCAAAGCAAGCACGGGCTGGTGGTCATCATTTGGTTTCCTTGTGGGTATTGTTGTCGGGCTGGTTGGGTCCTAAATGGCTGCGCACTGATAGGTTGCGGTTGTCGGTTCAGATTGTTCAGGTTCCTCCTACAACTCGGTGCGTAGTGCCCATTCCTGCCACACCGATGGCACACTACCTCCTTGCACACGCCACCATGCTGGTAACCGCACTTCCCACACTTAGGGAACGTCCCTTTCTGCGATTCCTACCTTCCGCCTAAACTAGTCATGGCGTAGCTCTGGGCAGCGGGCCTAGCACGTTTATTTTGCTGCTTCTCCTGGATCCTATTATCATACGTACCTCGCTTTCCCCCAGCAGACTCTCCTGCCACCTTCAGTGACCCACTCCTCACGAAATAGTATGTGACGATACCAGCTTGCGTCACCGCACCGTCAAACATCTTGTGTCCCCCAGAGTTGACTATACTCCTTACTATTGGAGTTAATCCCCATATATAACGCTCAACCCTCTTTGACTCTGGGTGACCAACCATGGCACCAATCGTGACAACTCATTAAACCGGTTCGTATACCCCAAGTGGTCTGCCCCCTGCATCTCCAGGTTCCACAATTCGTTTTCTAATTTCTGCAGTTCGTTTTTCTGACAATAATGTTCTAGTACAAGGGCCTTGAGCTCTGCCCAGGTCATGCGGTTTGTCGCTGCCTGACCGCGAGTTTGCACTATTGTGTTCCACCATGTCAAGGCATGGTCCGCGAACGTGCAGGTAGCATACTTAACAACGTAATCCTCAGGGCAGTTGCTGATGTTCACAACGGCCTCTAATTTCTCAATCCACTTAACCAACCCATTTGGTCCCTCCGACCTGCTAAGTTCTAGGGGCTTGCACAACATAAAATCTTTGATTGAACACCCCTTTGCTGCAGGAGTCGGCTCAGTGCGGTTCGTTTCAACACTAGGTATAGGGCCATTACTGTCTGTAACGACCACCCTATGCGGTGCGTCATTACTCGGAATCGGGTTATCGTTCGGTGGAGGATTAACATTTTGTTCCCCATCATTATTGGTGGTCGTTTGATTGTCGCAGGGCCTGGATTGGTCGTATTGTTAATACTGGCGGCGATGCGCGATACTATATCCGGTATCGCCGCCTCTAACTGCCGAGCAATCAGACGACTCACATCCACTTCTGACATTTGAGCTGACCGTTTTGGTGCCATTCTACACAATATTAAGAAAATACATATAATTAATACAATTTCCAATCTCAATACACAACACATATTTCCATTCATTAATAAACATTAGTACATATTACATAAGCATCAGTACACATTTCATAAACATCAGCCCATAGATCAAGTTTTCATACATCGGTCCTACATCGGTATCATTTCGACATAACCCGCTATGGGTCAGTGCTTGAATGATACACCAAAAGTATCTACAATGATATTCCCAAAAAAAAGAGACCCCCTACGTGCTAGTGGCTGTACTAAAACTACCCAAGATTCACTCTATGTTAGCATCGCCACTAACTGCTTACACAGAGTATCAAAAAGTGGACCTTGACTACTACCACCCTAACATGACTAAACATGGTGCTATACCAACCACACCATCACTGCCACCATCACCACTAACACCGCCATCAAACCCCGGATCCGTGTCTCCATCCGGTCAATCATCCACTGGGAGTATGCGTCCTCCCTCCTCAGCTGATCGATCGCGTACTGGCTGTCCAGTATGCAGTCCGCCAAGTGATTCCTCCTCTGGATACCCACCGTCAAGGCGGGTGGTATGCTCATTCATCTGCTCGGTGAGCACTCGGAGCCATGCAGCCTCGGTGGAGGGACGCTCATCCCTCTCCAGCCTAGGGGTACCCCACACGGGTGGAGGCACAAGCTCGGGCTGGGGGCGGGAGGACTCGCCCCTGTGGTAAGTAGGTCTGGGTGGGGTAAAGGTAGGTGGGACATAAGGGGCACTGATCCGCGCCGTGAGGCGGGGACCGGGTCTGGGAGGGGTAGGGGTGACCTGTGGTGCGGTGGGGTGGGGGACCTGGCAACCCTAGTATGGACGGACAGGCTAGCACTCCTGTGGCTAGTCTCACTAGGCTCAGTGCTGGAAGCTAAGCGTAAACTCCTAGAGTCCCCGGAACTGGTCTCCACCGGGTCCTCCTCCACTGTCAGACTTTGTGATCTCGACATCCTTACCAGTACACAAGTTAGCAAACATATAGTTTCTTCCTTAATGTAAATCATAATTAAATTAATATACACACACTTATACAATCTTGTCACATAAAAATATTATCATATACTTACACATATGTTGCCGATTTTACCTATTAATGTTCCCCGTGACTTCCCCTGAATTCCCTCGTGCGGACAAGTCTGTTATTATGTTCCGGACCATAATAACTCACTTGTCCATCCAAGTTCATCCAGATCCCGTCACTATATATTATTAGTTGATATTCAGATCCTATAATACTTGAGCTACTGGTTATATTTTAGGTATCTTTTAAAGACATCCTAATTCTTTATAACCAATGGCTCTGATACCAAGTTCTGTAACACCCGTAACCGCAGCGGAAACGTAAACGGGATGCAACAGACACATCTGATATCAATAGCATTGCTTATAAAGAAAACACCACTACATTATTTTACATCATATTACATTGTTCCAAGTTTAGTTCCCGTTTAGGCGTTACACATAAGTTTTACCAACAGTACATTAACATATTTAATACAAAATGATCACTAAGCTTCCACAAAAAGCACGCATCATCAAGCATGTAGCACTTATTCCAGTTTGGGAGTACCTAGAAAGCATGGAAAGAAAACGGGTCAACTACGAATAGTTGGTGAGTTTCACTAATTTAAATAAACATTGACAATCCATTATGATAAATCATATATTAGCGATGTAATTATGCTGAGCCCACAAGTTAAACCTCTGACTATCACACACAACCCCGTGGCATACTCCGCCCACAAACCTGCCCCAAACCGCTATGCCTAACATTACATAGCAAAATAAATATAACACCCAATATAGACCATTTGGGTGTGCAACTGGCTGGGAAACATCACCAAAACCATGCCGGACCATTTGGGTTTGTCAGACCAATAGTACTATCCACACTCTACCGGCTTTCAGTTAATCACTCGTGTTGCGAGGCCTTACAATGTTAGTAACTCAGACAATTACCATCTTAGTACATTTCCGTACGATTCCCGTACAATAAAACATATATAAATACACGCAAATCCTTGCGTTCAGTATGTACTCAAACATTTTAGTAATAACATGCTTTCCGCCCTGGGAAAATATTTAAAAACAATTCAGGAAAAAAGGGGCTCGTGAAACTCACCTTATCGCAACAAGTAGGTATCACAGTACACCAGCTATTAGCCCGGATCTGTAATACGATCCCTAAGTTCGTTACTATACAATCACTATTAATACAACTTTAACCCAGAAACACTTTTCCGGACTCAGATTGTGATTCGTTTAGAGTTTAACAGTCAAAATTACTATTATTTTGTTTTCCCCGTTTTGCGTGCCTAGCACGATCATCCGTTTTTACGTTTCAAAAATGAGTTTGGTCACACACGACCCGAAAATAGTGGTTGACTGATATTTTATTTAAAGTTGTGAAATTAGAGCTCGGTTTAGGCGCCCCGATTGGCCGCGGGACCCGTTTCCGTCTTTAGCGCACCGGAAACTGTTAAATCGGGTAAAAATTACTCAAATCATTCGAATTATTTTCGGATGATTTATTTTTACTTGTTTAGCTTAGTTATATGAAATAGTCCATTTTTAGGGTTTTTATACACCAGTCAGCTCGCTTATGCGAACTTTACCGGTTTACGCGTTTTAAGCTTTAAAAGTTTGTTTTTATCTTCTTTTTAGCACAAATAATTATCCGTTTAGACTCGGATCTTGAAATTTTGCAAAAATCACTTTTTGACAGTGGGGAATTTAATAAAAATATTTCCAGAATTAATTTTTATATTTAAAATTTATTTATCTATTTTTAAACACCGTTTAAACACTAATTATGTCGTAAATACCAAACGATCTTAGAAAAATCCCAAATTTTTCCTGGATGACCCCTACCATCCACATAGTCCCCTGTAATTGTTCCAGAATCAAAATCTCATTTTACATGCCATTTTCACTAAAACCGATCTAGAAAACCCTAGAAATCGTTTAACCGAAAAGCCTACTTAAACTTTTCCAACTGACCTAAAATTTTTGGTGTGACTTATAAATGTTATAAAAAGCTTACCTGAAATTTTCCAGAATTTTCCATGATACTTAACTATTTTTCACTATTTTTGGCCAAAACCGAGCATTAAATTCACCAAATATTCATCCTTTGTCCAAAAATTACTAAAAAATCACAGAACTCATATTTTCATATATCTAACACCTCCATAAAATTTCATGACCTAACTGTAAACAAATCACAATCTATCCAAAACTTAATCATCACACAAAAACCGAACTACCTTGTGTTTCTAGCTTCAAATCGCAAGGATCTCGCTTTCTAGCCTTTGCTATCAACTAGATACAACACCTACAAACACAATAACACCACACCAAGCAAGTTACACCCACAATCAAGCCATTTCTTTCATGGTTTCGGTTATGATATAAAAACAAAGATTTAACCGTAAAAATTCGTTTTTGGTTCGTTTAACCCCTTTCTTGGACCAAGATCCCTTGTATAACTTACATCACTTGATCATGCAAGAATCGGTTCCATCTCGGGTTTTCACCTTTTTTCACTTGGAAACCTCATTTTCTTGCAAGAACACTCAAAGAACGAATATAACACGTACATAACACGATCCTTACCTCGTTGTTCTTGCTACAAAACTCGGTTTTTTGTTTATGATCTTGAGAGAGGATGAAGATTTTTTGAATGTTGTGTTAAAAAAAAGAAAACATAGCATAAGGGGCATGCCCCTTATTCCGATCGGACTAAAGGAGAGGTGGGGTGGGACCCACCTTTCCATTCTAAGCCACACATTTGGATTTCCACAATCCGGATAACGTTTTGGATAATCTGGTTCAGTTCGTTTTTCGGTTAAATGTTTAATTCGGCTTAAAACGAGGCTAAAACGGTCGTTTTTCGGCCTAAAAATGAAATTTATATAAAACCAATTTATAAAACTTTAAAAACTTAAACCATGGCATTTATTATCTTAGAACATCATATTATTAATAATCGCGCATCTTTTTCGGCTTGATCGATCGTCTCTTGCTTGGTTTGGTATTAAAGGTTTCGTTTAACGTACCGACGTACCATTAATTGAAATTTCTTTTTCTGTGCTTTAATTCACTTATCCCGAAGCTTTAACACTTCGTAAACATCACAAATTATTATGTATCTCGTCTATAATGTATCCCCGATTCGTTCGGGCTTCAATAACCGTTAATCGGTTAATCGTACTTCCAATACGATTAACTGTATAATCGAGTATAATCCGTAATGTGAATCATACATACTCGTATAAACGCATTATAATTCATATATTCATTATCAAATAACACATAAATAGTATATACCGGCTAGGGTAAACCTGAATTTGCCGGAATCGTTACACTTTATGTGGAGATACATTGTTATATATGCATGTTCCAATATACATCTTTCCTCATAATAGGCGGAAAAGTGATTATCCAGTCATACACGAGCCTGTTGGTATTTGGTCACCTAAAATGAAGTATCTTATTAAGAATGACAATGAACAAATGTGAACTAAACTATTTTAATATTTACTGAGCCAAAAGTTGATATGTGTTCACAATTTTTTTATGAAAATGCAAACATGAGGGTTAATTCTAGAACTACGTACAGGGGTGGAGACATTCATATAAGTCCTTAAAACATTCCGAATGAAAGGCCTGTAAATCCGACTTGCGTGGCCTGTAAGTCCAATGTTCAACCTCACATATGTTTGTAATTTGGAAAGTAAAATCTAAATCTTTTAAACTGTTCTGTCATTAAAATTTAGACCATATATCCGGGGGTCGGAGTCAATTCGGGGTGATCTGGAGAAAGCCAAATAAGCTTTGAGAATAGATATGGAGCATCAGAACATAATAAGTGTTATCCATTTTAGTCTTATGCAATATTATTGAACCTTAGTACATATCACCAATATGAAATGAAAAATCATGCTATGTGTAGACCTGTTGATAACCTGTCTGATATGTCATAATGATGTTGAGAATAAAATAATGAAAGGCAACTTAACCAATATGATCCCATGTTGAGATCTTTTCAAAAGAAAGAGGAAGGAATATAACTGAAATTTGATCTCGCACCGTTTGCTCTTAAACATTGATTTTAAATGATAAATTTGTATGAATCATGGATTAAGTCAAAAAGAGTTGCATTTTACCTTAGAAAGGTCGGAAAATGTATTTTCGAGTAAGTTTTGATGAATTTCAACTATATCGGGCAAACTTAGATGTTTTTGTCTAAGTTCATCCTTTTCGAGCATGCCTTAATTTTTTACATTCTTTCTAGTAGACCTAACTATTTTATTTGAAGTTTTAACTCTTTCAGGCAAGCTTGAAATTTGGATATGTTTGATTATCTTGATTCGAGCAACCTTTGTTGATTTCTGAACTTTCTAACAATCTTAGTTGTTTAATAGGATTTTTCGGTAATCCTAGCAAGCTTTATGGTTGGTTATGATATTTTGATCAAGCTTTAACAAGTTTAATTTATTCTAGCAAACTTAGCTGTTTTATAGGATAATTGACTTATTCTAGCAAGCTTTACATTTGTATATGTTTGAATATGTATTTCCTAGCAAGCTATGATATTCTTAGGCAATTCAATCAAACTTGGTTTTTTTGTTTAGTTGTTTAAGATATCCGGGCAAGCTTGATGATTATGAGCGCTTAAATGATTTATTCATATATTTTCGAGTACACTTTGTGTTCAGAGAATACTTTTACATCTTAGGATAGATAGGTCTTCTCTAGCACACTTTTCACTTTTAAATTATTGTCGGGCACACTTTAGTATGAGAATGAACTTAACTGAATATTTGTTAACTGTTTAAACTTTTCGGGTAAGGTTTATGATATGTTCAGTTTTTCGGGCATGGTTGACTATCAGAAATATTTCTATGATATTATTTCGGGTGTCTTTATTGATTCCTAGCAAGGTTGCCTATATGATGATTTATACTTGATTATTTGTCTTGTGATTTATTTCTCGAGAAATCATGTATTTCTAATAAGCTTCCTTCACTTTACTCTCTTAGATTTATTTTTAACTTTATAATTTCTGAACAAATTCTGAATCGGGCAAGGTTGATAAATGCTTTTTACCTAGCAAGCTTTGTGAAAGTAACTTTTCCGAGCAAGGTTTGCTAAATGTTCTTTATCGAGCAAGGTTTTAAAGAGGATGATTTTAAAATAAGATATTTTCACTGTTTGACATCTTTTTACCAGAAAAAGACAAAATGCATTTAAAACTCACTTTCAAAAAGTATATATAAGATGGACTAGTGAAATTTCACCCTTCACTTCTCTCTCCAAACAATATTGCAAACTGCTCTTGCTCTCGTTTCTAGAATACTAACCACCTATTTTTCCAAAACCTAATAACCAGCCCTCAAATTCCGACTCGGTAAGCATTAACAAATTGATTTGAACTAACTCTCTGTTTCTTTGTAGGTGATTAATTTGTCGAAGAATAGTTTCTTAAAGACATTTTTTTTCTTTACTTCTTTAAATTATGACCTAAATTGTGTCAAAGTTATGAAATTTATGACTAATTTTTGCTTTGAATATGTTTTTGTTTGTGTATGTACAGATATGGATGCCGAACCTAAATATCTGTTTGAGAAGAAGCACAATATGTGCACTCTTCTCCAAGTAACTACTGATAATGAAGAGGTGGCGCACGTGATTAGATGGCTTTAAAGATCTAATATGTGATTCTCGTTGACTGAGTGCATGATGATTTATGGAAACCACTAGTTGGATTTCTAGCGTTCAGCCGAACTTTATGACGATCAACATGGTAGGCGATTAGAGGCTACTGTGGCTAATCATGAGATCTTGATTACTGAAAGATTGATTCGACAAAGTCTACAATTACATGATGATGATCATAACCCTATCCACCTCACCACTGATCACTTGTTGAAGATATTTCAACAGACAATGGGTTACCAAGGTAAGGTCCGTGAGGGACAATTTCAAAAGGGGATGTTCCCAAACCTTTACAGGTTTTTAATTCACCATATTATTCAGGGATATGCCCCTCGGAAAGGCTCCTGGACATTGATGAGCCGCGATTTGGCTAATGCTACTGTAGCAGTTGTCTATGATCTACCATTTAATTTCTCCAAAATGATTTTTGAAGGAATGGATGGAAACATGAGGAAGCCAAACAAAGACAAGTTTCTTGCCCACCCGATATTTTCTACAGATCATTTTTAACCGGGTATTTCAAGATCTGCCAACCTTAGGCACAACTAATTTATTGCAAGATACAAATGTGTATAAACGAATTGCAAATTTTTCATCTAAAAGTCACTTTAATCCTCGGGCAGAGTTTAACATGTTGCCATGGTTAGTTGATCTCAATGTAGAGATTATGTCTGTACCAGAATTGAACTCTGAGGAGGAAGATTGTGAAGAGGAGAATGATGAGGATGATGATTCAGATGACAATGATGATGGAGGAGTAGAAGGTGATGATGATGATCAAGGAGTTGGAAATGTTGGACAGGATGAAGGACAATATGCTGATGTTGAGATGGTTGATGCATTTGCACAGGGGGAGTTACAACACCAACCCTTACCTGCACCACCAGCCTCACCACCAAGCCCACCCCAACAACACATCCAATCCCCACCCCAAAACCATACACCATCCCCACCACTAAAAACTAACCCATGTATTCCATCCCCATCAACCTCACCTATAACCCACAACCCACCTCAAACCATTAACCAACCCCTTACCCAAACCCAAACCCTTATCCAAAACCAAGACCAAAACCTAGATATACTTGAACCCTACATCCCACAGCAAGTCCCATCCCACTTACTAAACCTTCCAAACACACCATTCCAATCCCAAACCCATGCACAAACCTTTGAGATTGTTCACACTACAACTACACCTCTAATCCAAACAATAAATCCTTTACCCTCATAAAATGAAAATATCATATAAAGCCCAAGCCCACCCACTGAACCAACCCAACCCCAACCAAACATACCAGAATCATTGCCTGAAACACCAACCCAAACCCCTTCCCCTAGTGCTTATCTATTTAAAAGAAACATGGAATTGATATTGTTGAAAATCTTGAGATGAGACAAAGGAATGTTGACTTAAAAATGAAAATGATAATCTGAAGGCTCAGTTGGAAGAAGACTTAAACAAGATTCTAGCCCTGGAGGCTGAGGTTGAGAAGACCACAGTTGTACCAAAACAGGGGAGATATTACAGTTGAAACTGAATATGCTTCTATTGCGATAGAATAGTAGGAGAATGTGGTAGGAAATGTTGATGATGACGACTTAAAAACATTATTTAATGTGCATGGTGAAAATGATGATGATAAGAGTGAAGAAAGGGGGTTTGATGTTGATGGATATAAAGGAGATGATTCTAATGTAGGTGAACAAGACTATGATGCCCATGACATAATCACAAAGAAGAAATGATGAATGAGGAGAGGGAGATTGAGGTAGAGACGGAAACTGATGTTGAGGGGAA
This sequence comes from Bidens hawaiensis, assembly GCF_021521415.1. Classification (NCBI taxonomy): domain Eukaryota; kingdom Viridiplantae; phylum Streptophyta; class Magnoliopsida; order Asterales; family Asteraceae; genus Bidens; species Bidens hawaiensis. The sequence continues at coordinate 110,795 of NW_027499368.1, forward strand.
TGTTCAAACAATTGACAATGTGTTAACAACATAGGCCATAGAAACTGATGCTATTGGTACTGATGTATTTACTGATGTGGTTATGGAAGAAGGGACTGAGACTGAGGAAGTCTGTTTGACTGAAGAGATTGAAAATATAGAAACTTCCAAGAAGTTAGCTGATGATGAAGAATTGAAAAGACTTAAGGACGAAATTGAAAACATTCCAACTGAATCTGAGGAAGAAAGAAAGAGGAGTGAAAAAGTGAAATCCATTGTTGAGACTAATAAAGAAACACCTGTTGATATAAAGGATAAAGCTGATGATGATGATGATACAGATGATGAAGATGAACTAGCTGAACAGGCTACCAAGAGGCAAGCTGATATTGTGCTTGAAACATTGGAGAGGGAAAGAATTGACCAATCTATGACTGCTGAAGAATTTGAAGAGCAGGAAACCTTGTTTGAACATGCCCATATTGCTAAAACATTAAATCCAGAAGGTGATGTTGAACATGAGGTGATTGAGGTACTGATAAAGATGAAACAAGCTGAAGAAGTTGACAACACCTTGGCTCTTGTCATTCATAAATTCAAGCAGGCTCAACCAGAAAGTGAAACTCCAACTGCTGAACACACTAAAGATGACCCAAGTAAGCAGATAGTGCCTGACGAGGATGAAGAATCAGTTGTAATAATAGCCACAAAAATATGGGTTAAACAAGTTGAATAAGATTTTGAGAAAAACCCTAGTAAATGGAGTTATGATGAGGAGGATATATTGCAAATTTGGAAAGAAATAATCTAGAAAGAAGAGCAGATTTGATGGGAGAGATGATAGTGGTGATGAGGTGGAGAAGAAAATGGCAAAAAGGTCTGATGAACCTGAGTACATTGTTGAAAGACCTAAGGAACATGAAAGCCCTGTGATGGTTGTTCCTATACAGGTGGTTATGCCAGAAGCTGACCAGACTTAAATGAGCCAAAAATCAAAGCATTGGATGAATCTACTGAAAAGGATGATGACAGTGAGGATGAGGACAATGCTGATGATGATAATGATAAAGCTGTTGATGCTGAAACTTTTGACTCCCCACATATTGAAATGACTGATGAACAAAGGGAGAACATAAAATAAAGCTTGGACAATGAAAGGAAAATAATCTGTCGGTGATAAGTCTTATTTAACATGGTTACAAATTTGAGACTTTGGCTCCAAAGACAGATGAGGATCTACAAAGTATGATTGATAGAGAGGCTAAAGAGATTTAAAGAAGAATTGAGAAGAAAAATCATGAATCTATCAAATACATAAATTACATAAGAATGCTGATAAAGATTTGAGCAAAATGAAATTTGATGATATGGAACATCACTACAAGACCAATGTTGAAAGAATTGAAGAAGAAGAAAAGGAGAGATTGAAAAGGGAAGCAGCTCAACAAGAAAAGATTGATGAACTTACGAAGAGATTTGGAGGGAAATGCAAATACCTGATTGATAGAGGTATTGCAATGGAGAGAGTTGATTGTATGTCAAAGGCCCAGGTTGAATCACACTTTAAAAGGCTGTAAATGAAAGATGATACTGAGAAAATAGCTAAAAGGCCAAGAATTGTGACTGTGGCTGAAAAAGAGAAAGCTGAGTAGAAAAAGAGATGGAAGGATGAACAGATCAACTTGCTTGAAAGACTGATGGAATCACAAGGGAGGTTGAAATTGATTCAAGGGATGAATAGAAGTAAGAGGTTAGCCCTATTTCAGTTTGAGTTAGAAAAAGATAAACAAGAAAGGGCTCAATCTTCAAAGTGTGCAAAAGTCCCTAGTGTAAAGTTTAAGCCAGTTGAATATAGAGATCCATGGGAGGATCAAAACCCTTAGAGGGGTAATGATGACCAAAGGAATGGAGTAGAAGGCGTTTGATCTTCTTGGTAAAGTTCCATTGAAACAACTGTTCTATGAACAAAAGAATGAATGGGAGAGACTGGAGGCTGAACAGAGGAATCCTCAAAACTTTGAAGTTGGACCGAGTGGAGTTAGATTTGTTCCAGCTGGTCGTCTTGGAAATAAGACTGTGAGAATGATTGAAAAATTGGCAAGTGAAGGAAATGATAACATTCAGGATTTGATGGAAATGCCAATAGAAATGATAATTTCTATGTATGAGAAGAAATTTGGGGCATTGGCGGCCACTAAGCCCAAAAAGGAAATACCTTCCAGGCCCTCAGCCTCAAGAGCACAATTCCTTCAGCAAGAGCCACACAACAAAGACAAAATAGGCCACAATCTGACGTGGACCAACCGAAGAGGCTATTTTATGAATACGTATCTGAATCATTGAAAGTTATTACGAGAAGTGGAAATTTGCATGATATCATCTTCATGAATGATTTTGCTCAGTTTAAACGTGAATAGCTTGAAGAGATGGCATGTCTGGATTAATATGATTATCATAATAGGAATAAACTTGCAGGAAGGAAAAAGAATGAACTACCGAAGTATCTCAAGGAAGAAGCCTGAAATGGATTCCCTTTGCTGAATAAGAAGAGGAAGTGGAGATTGAGTGAGTATGAAAAGACTAGAAGGGCAAAAAGAATGAAGCAGATCACAGGTGCTGAGATTGGATATATTTCATGGGTAAAGGAGAGAGATCCTCTGGCAAACATGATGGTTTGCATTAGTATGAGAAGGAGGATGACAAGGCCTAATTTGAAAGTCCAGAGAAATGGTAAGATTGCTCGTATTGATTACAAGGAAGAAGATGATTCCTACATTCTTAGAATTTCGGATGGACTTGCCTTGGGGATTATCATAACAAATGAGGACTTAACTTTCCTGCTTGACGATGATTTAATGGTGTCACACCCTCAAAATCCACTAACGGAGTTTTACCGTCAGAGGGTGTGAACTAACAGGATCGGAATCATTAGTTATAATCAAACCATAAAAACGTTTAAATGCAAATAAGTGCGGAAGCGTAAACCATATAAATAAAGATGATTCAAACAATGCATGTTCCTAGACCGCGCGCCCGCCTCGGCTACCTGAGAATAACATACTAAAAGTGTCAACACGAGGTTGGTGAGTTCACAAGTTATATAAATAAAAATAAGCGTTTAGCGTTTGCGTTCAGCGTTTTACGTTAAGTGTCTTGCGTAACCACGTTACGGCGTTTTAAGCGTCTTGCGTAACCACGTTACGGCGTTTAAGCGTTTTGCGTAACCACGTTACGGCGTTTAAGCGTCTTGCGTAACCACGTTACGGCGTTTTAAGCGTTTTGCGTAACCACGTTACGGCGTTTTAAGCGTTTTGCGTAACCACGTTACGGCGTTTAAGCGTCTTGCGTAACCACGTTACGGCGTTTAAGCGTTTTGCGTAACCACGTTACGGCGTTTAAGCATTTTGCGTAACCACGTTACGGCGTTTAAGCGTTTTACGTAACCACGTTACGGCGTTTTTGCATTACCAGATAGTGTTATGTCAAATTATATATCGATAGGTAGCTAATCTATACAACAAGTATTACTAAGTGGTTCGAAACCGAAGCTGACTGTTTATCAAGTGCCCGTCACCAGGTCAATCCAGACCATGGTAAGTGTTAGCTAAAATTACACCCACTCAACCTCCAGTTGAGCTTAGCGTCGGGTGGGGTTTGTCAAACCCAGTAGTACTACTCAACAGTGACTCGCAATTATCCAATATTAACCGGTTCGATGTGTGGGACTTCAAGTGTTACGTTTGCCGCTTAGCCTTTACAAGTGATATATAATTTATTAACAAAATCTCAAAAATGCGTTTATCTCAAAAATGCATTTATCGGAGTATGTTATCTCCCCCAAGTGAAAAGCGTTTGAAAACAGTTCAAAGAGCGGGGTAAGTGAACTCACTGTTTGCGAAGAATTTCCCAAATTAGATCACCAAGTGATGCGCGTCGTAGAACTCTCACTAGCGTTCTAAGTTAACAAAGAGATTTTCTAAGTGTCGGAACGTTTAACAAGTCTCTAGACTCGGCACATAATACCTATGCACATAACATGTGTCGTGTTTCGTTTTGTGGATCGTGTGTGACTTAAACAAGTACACTTGTGATACAATACGTGTGTGAGCAATTACTTTCGTGTCATGTATAAACAATGTACATCACTAGCAAATACTCCCCGTAAGGGCAATTTAGTCAAAATACGACAATTAATTACCAATTACTCCCCACAAGGGAATCTTGGTCAATTTATGACAATCAATTAAAAACTATCATATTTCATGCAATTTCACAACAATCAGCAGCTAATTTCATCGAGACAGAATTTCTACTTGAAAGATTGTACTATTTCACCGATCATAACATCTCAATTAATTCACCAAAAATCATCACTGAAGCATACATTTCATAGGTTTCCAAAACATATTTTATTTATTTTTATTCCACATAGATTTCTCATAATGATCAAAACACTACAGCAAACTCATATCAG